>NW_027456972.1:0-219864 GCF_040206685.1 Ascaphus truei
CCACCTCACCATATATATTTGTCTTAAGGAGTGCTACTGGGTATGTGACATTGTACAGTATAAACACAAGGAAGAGAAGCCCAATGCAACATGATCCTCCGCCGACTTAAATTTAACATGTCAAAAACAGAACTCCTTATATTTCATGCCAAACCTGGCCCTACTACCACCTTCCACATTACTGTTGGAAGAACTACTATACATGCAGTAGCCCAAGCACGCTGCCCTGGGGGTCACAGACTCCTCTCTCACATTCAAAAGGTAGCTAAACCTGTCGTTTTTTCTTCCGCAAGATACGCCCTTCCACTGTTGCTCGACAGCTAAAACTCTGACACAGACCCTCATTCTCTACCATCTCAAATACTGGAACCTTCTGCTGTCCGGTCTTACTGCCTCTCACCTGTCTCCCCTACAATCTATCCTAAACGCTGCTGCCAGAATCACTCTACTCTTTCCTAAATCTGTCTCAGCGTCTCCCCTGCTGAAATCACTCTCCTGGCTTCCTATCAAATCCCGTATCTCACACTCAATTCTCCTCCTCACTTTTAAAGCTTTATACTCTTCTGCCCCTCCTTACAGCTCAGCTCTAATTTCTCGCTATGCACCATCCCGACTCTTGCGATCCGCCCAATGATGTCTTCTATCTACCCCTTTTGTATCTAAAGCCCTCTCTCGCCTTAAACCTTTCTCACTGACTGCCCTCACCTCTGGAGTGCCCTTCCCATCAATACCCGACTAGCACCTTCTCTATCCACCTTTAAGACCCACATTCTAACACATCTGCTTAAAGAAGCATGTGAGTAGCTCCGAGGCTGATACTATAGACCGCATACAAAAAGCTTGGCCCATTGCAGACGCACTTACCAGAACGCCGTCCTACTGTCTCTGTATGTTCTACCTACCAATTAGATTGTAAGCTCTTCAGAGCAGGGACTCCTTTTCCTAAATGTTACTTTTATGTCTGAAGCACTTATTCCCATGATCTGTTATTTGTATTATTTATATGATTGTCACGTGTATTACTGCGGTGAAGCGCTTTCTACATAAATGGCGCTATATAAATAAAGACATACAGTACATACATACATACAACATACAACATGACAAAGCATATAGTTAAATATTTATCTGTTTCTCTCTCATAAGTGGGGTCCGACTTACTTATCTCTCTCTCTCTCTCTCTCTCTCTCTCTCTCTCTCTCTCTCTCTCTCTCTCTCTCTCTCTCGTATCATCAAGAGGGTAATCTAAAGTTAATTTGCAGAATTTCAATAACCCTTGGCATTTGTAAATAGTTTCTTTAGTAAATAAAGAGTTCAATTGAAAATAGATACATTTTATTGAAGAGTTTTAAATATATTCTTAGTAAAATATGTTACAAACTGACTTATAAATATAAATCTTATTTACAGATAGTCACAGAGCTTGGCATCAGTTACAGATTAGTCAGGGTTTTTTTTTGTTTTTTTAGGGCTTAAGTATCTCATGGGGGAAATAAGTCTGGATGGTGGGTATCCGTAACGTTTAGAGATGTTATGATCCTTCTGCCTCTGAACAAAGCACTGTAGCCTCCCCTTGGAGGTATGTTGACAGGCTTACTCCCTCTCCAGTTGTGATTTCCTTTTCATAGCCTCTCTCTCCTCTCTCTGTTCTGGTGGAATAGGTATGGAAACCTCAAGCTCTTGGAGAGGCTGTTGACAGAAGGATGGAGTGAAGTTGTCCACTCTGCTGGGTACATTGATAGGAAGCTGCAGGTTAGAAAGCTGGTGCTTCTGGTTGAAAGGAGCTTGAATGGGGATAGTGGTTTGGCTGACCTTTTTAATGCATGTCACTGCAGCTTTCCGTTCTATGGATATCACTGGGAAGTGTTTGGGATTCTCTATAACTGAAGCTTTGTTTTCCCCACGTTGTTTGATTTCACTGGTTTTAATGCCAGGAGCTGGAATGGGGATAGTGGTTTGGCTCACCTTTTCAATGCATCTTACTGCAGCTTCCTGTTCTATGGATATCACTGGGAAGTGTTTGGGATTCTCTATAACTGAAGCTTTGTTTTCCCCATGTTGTTTGATTTCACTGGTTTTAATGTCAGGTCTTGTGTACTCATGTATTTTAAATAGCCTAGGCCTGGCATTAATACCGACACCTTTAATTCCAGAAATACTGTCCTGTTTTTTGGCCATGAACCTTTTAATCGCATCAGTAAGAGACCACTGAACATGAGAAGCAGAAGTCTGGCTTTGGCGTCCTTGCATTGGTCCAAGCTTATTTCCAAGTGTAATGGATTCTGCGGGTGCCCCTGGACCTGTGGGACCTGCTTTTTTACCCAATGGGTGAAATACTTGAACAGAGTTAATCATTTGGAGGCTGAGGTTGCTGTGATGGGCTTTCACCTTTCCTTGTTCAGAAGGTTCCAATGACTTCTTGCCCTTCCCAAGAACTTCTGAATTCACTCCAGGCTGATTAGCACTTTTTCTTTTGAGAGCTTTGGGGTTATTATCAGTACCACAAGCCAGCGCTTGCTCAAAACTGAAAACGCTGGTCTGGTTCTTTGTTTTCTTCACTAGCTGCTTAATATTGCTGTTCTGTTTACGTTTGATCCCCATCTCTTGAGGTGTCTTCCGCTCAGGACTATGAGTAACTGCAGGAGACTTTGCATCTTTACATTTGATCCCCATCTCCTGAGGTGTCTTCCGCTCAGGACTATGAGTAACAGCAGGTGTTTTTGCATATTTACGTTTGATCCCGATCTCCTGAGGTGTCTTCCGCTCAGGACAATGAGTAACTGCAGGAGTCTTTGCATATTTACGTTTGATCCCCATCTCCTGAGGTGTCTTCCGCTCAGGACTATGAGTAACTGCAGGAGTCTTTGCATCTTTACGTTTGATCCCTATCTCCTGAGTTTTCTTCAGTTTAGGATTAATATGAGTAACAGCAGGTGTCTTTGCATCCATTGTACCTTCACGGCTTTGCTGCATCTTTTCAGATACCTTATTGGAAATGTGGGCACCTGAGAGACAAACACGTTTCATCTTTTTTAACAGAACAGCCTCGTCACCAGATTGTGGGCCATGGGGTGACTTCCCTGGTATAGGAGCAGAAGAATGATTTACTGGCTTTGACATTGGTTTTACCTTCTTTTGCAGTGCAGTTTGAGGGACTTGATCCTTTGCAGCTGAATAAAGGATCTTTTTCTTCTTTGTTTCCACTTTGGAGCACTTTGGTACCCCCTCAGACTTTGACGGACACTCAGTCTTCACTGAACTCAGCACGTTATTACGAACCTTCTGAGCAATATGTGAGGGGGCCTTCACCTCTGAAGATCTCTTCGCCATATCTTTTAACCCACCCCTTTTCCACACTGGCACATATAACTCTTTGTTGCTTTGCACATCAATATGTAACTTTGAGAGGTGGCTCAGCTTCCGAGCTGGTTGAGTTGGGTACATTAGAGGTGGTTCACTTTTTTCATTAGCAGCAAGCTGAACTGCTCCTTGTGTAATTAAACTGGCCTGGGAAATATGTTGGGCTCCAAGCGAGGTCTGACACACTGTAACAAAATCAAAAAGGAGAAATAATCAATTATCATAAATACCAACACATTGTACATAATAACACAAAGGAAGAAAAGCAAACACATGCTTAATCCCTTCAGTATTGGCGAGGACTACATACTGTAGAGTTCTATATATTTGTAACACTACAGTGGCGAATGACCGTAATTAAAGATCTTTATAACAGGTAATGGTATCGGTCAAGGAGAAGATTTTGAACAATGATTAGTAAAGATTCTCCATATCTCACCTTGTAAGGTCTGCATTCCTCTAAGGGGTATGAATGGTGGCTGCTGAAGTTGTGCATACTGGGTGGCCATTATACAAGGCCCTATTGTAGCACGTCTTTCCAAATGTGTGTTGGGACGGAAAGTAACAGGCTGCGTTGTGGCTTCTCCCCTAACCTGTCCTGCAAATCCTGTGTATCCTCCTGTAGCAGTGTGGTAGAATCCTCCGTTCATGTCCGATACACGAGGGTAAGCGCGTGTTGCCTGTGGGATCTGCTGTAGATACATTGGTGTTCCTGCAGACCCTTGTTGCAAAATCATGCCTTGGGCCCCATGTCTGTAGACTTCTGTATTCCTCCCTACTGGGTGGAAGCTGTTGCTCCATGAAGGGTAAGCAGTGGTGACTGCAGGAGCACTGCAGGTCGGTGGAGGGTTCACAGCAGAGGAATTTAAAAACTGATCTGTAAGGAAGAAAGGTAAAAGTGAAGGGCCAGAAAAGCACAATCAAGGCACATTTCTTTAACACACGGGGACTCAACTCCAGTCATCAAACCCCCCACAATAGGTCAACTTTTCAGGATATTCCAGCTTTAGCACAGGTGGCCCAATCACTCAATCAGCCTCTGATTGAGTCACCTGTGCTGAAGCAGGGACTGATTGAGCGAGCTGTGCTGAAGCAGGGACGGATTGAGCCACCTCCGCTGAAGCTGGGATATCCTGAAAGCCTGACTTTGGGGGGTTAGGACTGCTTTAACAGACCTGCTAAAAGATATTCTTGATATCAAATACATATGAAATACATAGAGATGCTCACTTGGCTTGGTATTTTTATTTTGCCTTTAAAATATTTGGGGTTTTGGTTCTGGTTTTGAATAAAGTTTTTGGTGGTCTTTGTTTTGTTATGAATAGCAAGCACTAACAGGGATAATGGCTTGCTGGGAAAACACATTTATTTGATTATCAATGTTACATACCACTACTCTGATCAATAGTGGTCAGAAGTTTCAATATTTAAATACATTTTTAAGCAAGCTCCATGATTGCCTTCTATAGCATTGCTATGTATTGAAACACCAGAGCACCCGTACATTTTAGCTCAATATATGGGGTTTAATCTATAAATATATATATAGATATATATTTATACATATACATATACATATATGATGTGTTGGGATGTAACACAGACAGAAAACTATTTCTAGGTAGTTTTCAACACAAAGTGGCAACTGGCATATAAAACTTGTGCAGTCCATCACCTGCTTTCATGTCCACCTATGAACACAATGACAAATATAGATGTACCATAGCTTTCGGAACTGGATCTTTAAAAATAAAAACATAAAAATTGCCTGTTCCTACTGTAGTATTTTGTGGTAATATTATGGTGTGGTATTCTGAGACGTCTGGTATATTGAGGTATCTGGAGGAGCACTCAGGTCAGCTATATCTGTAAATCAAGTGGCAGATTCTGCCCTCGTTTTGTGGCTTTGTCTTTTTTGGGGCCTTTGTATTACTGTAGAGTAGTGGTTTCCAACCTTTTTTTGGTTAAGGAACCATATGTGAAATTCTGAGGGACCCCAACCCTCTCTAACAACGAGTCTAAGATGAGATGCATTGTAATATACCCCAACCCTATCTAATAGTGCGTCTGAGATCAGATGAAGTGTGAGGAACCCCAATCCTCTCTAATAGCGCTTCTGAGATCAGATGCATTGTAAGGAGCCCCAACCCTCTCTAATAGCGCGTCTGAGATCAGATGCATTGTAAGGAACCCCAACCCTCTCCAATAGCGCGTTTGAGATAAGATGCATTGTACTGTAAATTCTTCTGTATTAAGTACAATTTTAAAATGACCTAAAAATTACAGCGAACCCTTTAGGGATGCCCGGGGAATCCTAGGGTTCCTAGGATCCGTGGTTGAAAAACACTGCTGTAGACAATAATTTAAGGATATGGCTGAAAGTAGTCGAACATTACACCCCACGGTGTAGAATTGGTCCAATAGTTATTGACCTAAACTTAGGGCAAGGAAAAAGCATGCCTTATACATAACTAATCCTACTGTATACACTAAGGTTCCTGTGTCTTTTTTTACTATCCCATAGATCCCATAGACGTTTGCCGCTTTGACATTTATGTATACAGTACATGTGTTCTTTTCTATACATTACTGTTCAAATCATTTAAGATTTTGAATTACAAGCCAGATATAAAAGTAAATACAATAAAACAAATATGTGTGTATGTATCTATAATAAATCAGTTTTGACATTTATAAAAAAAAATATTATCCAATTAAGGCCAGGTACCTAACCCCCCTGGGTGTTGTCTACCTCTGTCCCTCCCCCCCGCCCCCCACCCCATCCGTCTTCTTTCTCCCATCCATTGATAGGAGTCATGTTATCTGTTCTGTACCCCATAAAACATTGTGAAAGTAAACAGTTCAGAAATATAGATATTATCCATTTCTTTTTGGGTATGTACTGTAAAGGTCACGTTGCTTCCTACCTGCCATGATACAGAGTTAAGGTGGAGATAATTAGTCTCTCTGTACAGCGCCACTCTTTTCCTATCTCTGAGATGTCCACAAAACTAACGGTTTCCTTCGGGAACTAATTCAAGTCACGCACAAACAAGTTTACATTTGTGTATTTATCTCAGTCTCTAAGGCGATTCCATGATGTCATTACAGAACACTGCTGCTGGCATCTCCTAGGAGGCTCAATGATACTGTCTCGTGATGTCATAATAGAGAAATCAGCTACTGTTGACATTTAATTTCAAGTGGTTGAGAAGTGGTTAACTTGAGTAGCAGTCATAAAAATCACAGCTACTGTGATACATTGTATTACATACATTGGGTGACACAAGTACACATATGGACAGTGCCACTGACAGCAGTGGGATCAACATACTGTATCACTGGGTTCAAATGCATTGACTTCATGGCAAGATAAAGTATCACAGATTATAATGAGATGTATCACAGTCTGCGTCTCTGCCCCAGCATGCACCTTGGGGAGAGTCAGTAGGAGGAGTTGGGGAGGAGTTACATGGCACACAGATTATAATGAGATGTATCACAGTCAGCGTCTCTGCCCCAGCTTGCACCTTGGGGAGAGTCAGTAGAAGGAGTTGGGGGGAGTTACATGGTGCACAGATTATAATCAGATGTATCACATTCTGCGTCTCTGCCCCAATTTGCACCTTGGGGAGAGTGAGTAGGATGAGTTGGGGGCAGTTACATGGTGCACAGATTAAAATGAGATGCGTCACAAGTTGCATTTCTCTGATACTTTTTTTTAACCTTTTATTTGCCCAAAACAATCCTCCATATCTGAAGTGCCATAAGTCTAACATACCGCGTCAGAAGTAAGAAACTGTTCTTACAGTATATATGCTGCGGCTCTGCTCCAAAAAATAGAGCCATGCGTCTAAACACAACTACTCTATGTTGCTGCATAGACCTTTTATGTCTAATTCCAGCACTGGGGAAGTGTTCAACTCCATTCAAGGGCAGTCTAAACTAAACTACTACTTTGGTACAGCACTGCACTTTGCTTTAATGCTTCAGACATACACATTATGGGCTTTGAATGGGTCCCCCTGCTTATTTGTGGGGGGATAGAGATGAGTCTTTTACAATGAGAGTGCTACTGGATCTATGTTCTATATATACAGTGACACCTCGCAGCCTTAATTACAATTTATTTTGGGATGTTTTTTGTCAGTACACTAAAACCTCCTCTTGGATAGACACAGGGGGATATTCTAGTAGCTGGGAGTTGTGCAAAAGCGTGCAGAAAGAGCCTTATCCGATTGGATTTCTAGAACAGCGGTGCGCAAACTGGGGGGCGCGACCCCCACGCGGGGCGCAAGACTGCCGTCTGGGGGGCGTGGGGTTTACAGAGGCCCCGCGCGCTTCCCGAAGGCACTTAAATTAAGTGCCGGGGGAGCTGCAGGGCCTCTGTAAACCTTCACTTACCTAGGCTCCGGCGGCTTCCTTCCTGCGTCGCCATGGCAACGCGGCATCAAAATGACGCTGTGAGGTCATGTGACGTCACGTTACTAGGGCAACGTGACGTCATGACGCCGGAGCGCAGGTGAATGGGGGTTCTGCTTTAGATATTGTGAAGCGGGGGCATCCAGACACTGATTAAGGGGTGCAGGAAACTAGTCATTCACACCTGGCTTTTATTTCTAGATCGACATTTACACAGACACACACACACACACACACACACACGTAACAAGGGCTAATTGTAGTATAATGTAATACAATAAATATATTTGTCATTTAAATGGATTTTATTCATATGTTTTATTTTAAAGCGGGGTTGGGGGCGGGGTTGGGGGCGGGACTAGGGGCGGGGTTGGGGGCGGGACTAGGTGGCGAGTAGATTTTTTGGTTGGGCGAGTAGATTTTTGGGTGATTTGTCGAACACTGTATATATTTATATAGATATTAGTATGTACCATTGACTTTTATACACCAAGTGCAATCCATTTCTGTGCGCTAAACAGTATTTTGGGGCTGGGCGCAGATGGAGAAATTTGAACTTAGTACACGAGTGCAATTGAAGTTTGACATGCGCCGAAACCCTCCACCCCTCCCCCCGCTCAGTTTGCGATGCTTAGTATATTGGCCTCAGTAGGTCTCTCCCTTCCACTTCAAAGTAACGTATTGACAACCAAAGGGGACCTGCTACAGTAGTTTTTGGTGATTTCATCAGTCCCACTTGGCAAATAGTATATTGGAGATTCAAAAAAAGAGAAAGCGCTCGTTAAAGTAACACATTCTTTGATATTTTTAATCGAAAACAATGATATTCTTCCAGTGTATTAGTCAAGCACCTTACAGTTCACAAATACACACTAGAGAGGGTTGGGGTTCCTTACAATGCATTGATCAAATACATTGTAAGGAGCCCCAACCCTCTCTAACAGCGCGTCTGAAATCTGCATTGTAAGGAATCCCAACTTTCTCTAATAGCGCGTCTGAGATCAGATGCATTCAAAGGAGCCCCAACCCTCTCTAATAGCGCGTCTGAGATCAGATGCATTGTAAGGAACCCCAACCCTCTCTAATTGTGACCCTTGCACTCACCACGAACAAGGCGGACCCCCGGTACTGAGGTGGGAAAGTAGAAACTGCGCACCCACAGCAGTGGAGGCACGCCTGGATTGTCAGCGTAGCCGGGTCGGGGTTGGAGAGAGGGGGTAGTCCAGATACTTGCCGCGGTCATGGGGAGGAGCCAGTAACGGTAGATGTCCGTTGTGCCGAGGTCAAGGGTTGGAGCTGGTGGGTTTAAAGAATGTCCTATATCCGTGGTCAGGGATGGAGAGATGCAGGTAGTCGAGGGCAAGCTGGGGTCGTTATACAGAGAGCGTCCAAGAGTCTAGCCGTGTCGGTACACATGAGGTCAAACTGAAAGCAAGAGAGGCAAGGCGCAAGGCAAAGCAGGAATGTAGGAACACAAGGCTACTATGGTCTATGCTCAGCAATGTGTAACTGAGCAAGCAGAGATTAAATAGGAGGACTGGAGCAATGAAAGTGAGAGGCGGAACGGAGGTGTGGCCCCGCGGGAGCTGTGATTGGACGCAGAGCGCAGGAGACAGGTGGGCATTGTTACGGGTGTTGTGTCGCAGCTGGGGAGTGGTGCACGATCGTCCCGTGAGCGCGCCGCGCGTGAGTGACACGTGACACGAACGGGGGGTGGGACCAAGCTCCATAGAGATGTTTGAAAACCTCTGTGTGCGCGCGCTTTTGTTGCCGGTCATTTGATTAGATGAGCTATTAAAAGCAAATTGTGTAGTTACTGTACACTCTCTCCAGTTCATTTATTTTTTCGTTCCGGTTGTGCATCGCACATTTTTCACTTTGTACTATCTCCCTAGCGAACAACACACCAAAAGGTGCCCTGCAGCAACCCACAGGAGCAGGATTGAACTGATGCACCCTTTGGTTTCATAATCTCCTTTGGTGTCATCCAAAATGGCCTGGCGAAGAGTTTTTCCGTAGAGTCGCTTGTAATGAACTTTGTTATTATTGAGGATAGAGTCTATGATATTGGCCGACTAGCAAGTCTACAGTTATTGATTTAAAAAGTTAACTAGGTGCCATTCCATGTGAACATTTACAGCTGATTTGTGATAGCTCAATAACAGAGCAGAACCAGCCAGGCGCCATCTTTTCTACATGTATATACTGTAAACCCCTAGACTGATCATTTACACCATTTATAAGTGGAGTTGGTAAGGATACCTCTCTATTTATGAGACAAAGGCTTGGACATTACTGTAGTGTTTTTGATTTAAACAAACAGGGCCCAAAATCTACTGTTGGGATTGTTTTTTGAAGCCCCAGATTTGGTCTTTGGACTTGTTTTTGTCATAGTTTATAGACTGCTTGTTCACTGGATTGATTGTACTTAATATGTCATACCAAAATATTACACAACATATGAATTTATAGTCACAAATACATTTTGCGAGAGTGTACGCAACAGCTCTACTCTGGGGGCCATGATGTTCACTTTTAAATGTCACATCTTCTTTAATATACACTAATGCAACATAGAGCGCTCCCAGGTGGTATCGAATTGGTCTAACTGCATCAATACGAGGCTCCCAACATGTTTCACAGACTCTCTTTAGTGTTAAATTGGGTAAGGATTTTAAAAGAATGATTTATCTGTTGGTGGACCTGGGGAAGAAATTATACAACGGTTGAATTAAGCCCAAAAATTAAATGGCACCTATATTGGGTTTGGCAGTGTTGTTAACCACTAGGTTCAAATAATGAGAACTACATGGTACATAAAACGCACGTGGGTTCATGTTCAACATGTCTTTGAACTCCATTATGCTTTCCCCGCATATTTGCAGCATTGTCATAGCTTTGGCCCTGCATATTTTCTACATTTATATTGAGATCCAATAGTTCCTTTATTATCCAATCACTTAAGATGATGTCATTTCTGCCAAAAAATAAAATGGAAGCCATCACATGGTACATCCACCAATTAGATTGGTGGATATATCATTTGTCAGTCAAATGTGATGTCACAGGCCTTATATAAGGTCTGTCATGTCTTATTTGACCCTAAGAAGCCGTCTGATCAACATCTCCCGGACCTGTGAAGAAGAAAAAACTACTCACCCGGGCCCACTCTTCCAGCAACTGAG
Source organism: Ascaphus truei (assembly GCF_040206685.1). NCBI lineage: Eukaryota > Metazoa > Chordata > Amphibia > Anura > Ascaphidae > Ascaphus > Ascaphus truei. The sequence goes on from NW_027456972.1 coordinate 10,968, forward strand.
GATCATGGACCCACCCTCCCCATGGCTTTCTTTCACCCCCCCTCCCCATGTCTCTTTCATCCCCCCATGTCTCTCTATCGCCTCCCTCCCCATGTCTCTTTCACCCCTCTCCCCATGTCTCTTTTTCACGCCCCACCCCATGGCTCTCTTTCACCCCCCTCTCTATGTCTCTTGCACCCCCTCCCCGTGTTTCTCTATCATCCCCCCCCTCCAAATGTCTCTCTATCACCCCCCCTCTAAATGTCTCTCGATCACCTCCCCATGTCTCTTTCACCCTCCCCTCCCAATGTCTCTTCACCCCTGCTCCCATGTCTCTTCACCCCTGCTCCCCATGTCTCTTTACCCCTGTTCCCATGTCTCTTCACCGCCGCTCCCCATGACTCTTTCACCCACTCCCCATGTCTCTTTCACCCACTCCCCATGTCTCTTTCACCCCTCCCCATGTCTCTCTTTTAAACCCATTCCCATGTCTCTATATCACCCCCTACCTATGTCTCTCTTTCACCCTCCTCCCCTCGCCATGTCTCTTTCACCCCCCTCCCCTCACCATGTCTCTCCTTCACCCCCCTCCCCTCGCCATGACTCTCACCCCTCCACCTTCCTTCCACATGTCATAAACTCACACACACACTCACACTTAACAATTCTTGGTATATCTATAGAGGGTATTACTGTGCATCTGTATTATTTTTTAGTATAATGCTACTAGTAGTAGTACTTTTTTTTAAACAACTCTGAATTAAAATTTTAATGTATCATAATGTAACAATCATTTTTTGTTTCTATAGCAACCATTTACAAAGTCACATCCCCTTCCTATTTTGAAACAGGCTCTGGCAACCCCCCCCCCCTTTTTTTGAACACTGCCCTCTCCCTAGCTGTGCAAAACTCAATTGTATCCAGTGACTGCCTGGTCACATGATCACCCCAGAGAACTTTGCATTTTTGGTCCTCTTCTGCTGCACTGGCAACCATTTAGTCAACCCCCGAGCCGAATGTTCACCGATCAATCGCAACTTAGCTAATTACTTATCAATGTGTGGATTGTATTGATGCACATATCAAAGGGATTTTTTTTTTTTAAACGACAGCTTGGACTGCTGCTTTAAAGGTGGGCAGAGTAAGTTTGGAAACGGGGAGGAGTCACAGACCTCCAAACAATTTAAATCTGCGCACACAAACCCATGTAAACTCAACCCCAGACCCACCTCACCATATATATTTGTCTTAAGGAGTGCTACTGGGTATGTGACATTGTACAGTATAAACACAAGGAAGAGAAGCCCAATGCAACATGATCCTCCGCCGACTTAAATTTAACATGTCAAAAACAGAACTCCTTATATTTCATGCCAAACCTGGCCCTACTACCACCTTCCACATTACTGTTGGAAGAACTACTATACATGCAGTAGCCCAAGCACGCTGCCCTGGGGGTCACAGACTCCTCTCTCACATTCAAAAGGTAGCTAAACCTGTCGTTTTTTCTTCCGCAAGATACACCCTTCCACTGTTGCTCGACAGCTAAAACTCTGACACAGACCCTCATTCTCTACCATCTCAAATACTGGAACCTTCTGCTGTCCGGTCTTACTGCCTCTCACCTGTCTCCCCTACAATCTATCCTAAACGCTGCTGCCAGAATCACTCTACTCTTTCCTAAATCTGTCTCAGCGTCTCCCCTGCTGAAATCCCTCTCCTGGCTTCCTATCAAATCCCGTATCTCACACTCAATTCTCCTCCTCACTTTTAAAGCTTTACACTCTTCTGCCCCTCCTTACAGCTCAGCTCTAATTTCTCGCTATGCACCATCCCGACTCTTGCGATCCGCCCAATGATGTCTTCTATCTACCCCTTTTGTATCTAAAGCCCTCTCTCGCCTTAAACCTTTCTCACTGACTGCCCTCACCTCTGGAGTGCCCTTCCCATCAATACCCGACTAGCACCTTCTCTATCCACCTTTAAGACCCACATTCTAACACATCTGCTTAAAGAAGCATGTGAGTAGCTCCGAGGCTGATACTATAGACCGCATACAAAAAGCTTGGCCCATTGCAGACGCACTTACCAGAACGCCGTCCTACTGTCTCTGTATGTTCTACCTACCAATTAGATTGTAAGCTCTTCAGAGCAGGGACTCCTTTTCCTAAATGTTACTTTTATGTCTGAAGCACTTATTCCCATGATCTGTTATTTGTATTATTTATATGATTGTCACGTGTATTACTGCGGTGAAGCGCTTTCTACATAAATGGCGCTATATAAATAAAGACATACAGTACATACATACATACAACATACAACATGACAAAGCATATAGTTAAATATTTATCTGTTTCTCTCTCATAAGTGGGGTCCGACTTACTTATCTCTCTCTCTCTCTCTCTCTCTCTCTCTCTCTCTCTCTCTCTCTCTCTCTCTCTCTCTCTCTCTCTCTCTCGTATCATCAAGAGGGTAATCTAAAGTTAATTTGCAGAATTTCAATAACCCTTGGCATTTGTAAATAGTTTCTTTAGTAAATAAAGAGTTCAATTGAAAATAGATACAGTACATTTTATTGAAGAGTTTTAAATATATTCTTAGTAAAATATGTTACAAACTGACTTATAAATATAAATCTTATTTACAGATAGTCACAGAGCTTGGCATCAGTTACAGATTAGTCAGGGTTTTTTTTTGTTTTTTTAGGGCTTAAGTATCTCATGGGGGAAATAAGTCTGGATGGTGGGTATCCGTAACGTTTAGAGATGTTATGATCCTTCTGCCTCTGAACAAAGCACTGTAGCCTCCCCTTGGAGGTATGTTGACAGGCTTACTCCCTCTCCAGTTGTGATTTCCTTTTCATAGCCTCTCTCTCCTCTCTCTGTTCTGGTGGAATAGGTATGGAAACCTCAAGCTCTTGGAGAGGCTGTTGACAGAAGGATGGAGTGAAGTTGTCCACTCTGCTGGGTACATTGATAGGAAGCTGCAGGTTAGAAAGCTGGTGCTTCTGGTTGAAAGGAGCTTGAATGGGGATAGTGGTTTGGCTGACCTTTTTAATGCATGTCACTGCAGCTTTCCGTTCTATGGATATCACTGGGAAGTGTTTGGGATTCTCTATAACTGAAGCTTTGTTTTCCCCACGTTGTTTGATTTCACTGGTTTTAATGCCAGGAGCTGGAATGGGGATAGTGGTTTGGCTCACCTTTTCAATGCATCTTACTGCAGCTTCCTGTTCTATGGATATCACTGGGAAGTGTTTGGGATTCTCTATAACTGAAGCTTTGTTTTCCCCATGTTGTTTGATTTCACTGGTTTTAATGTCAGGTCTTGTGTACTCATGTATTTTAAATAGCCTAGGCCTGGCATTAATACCGACACCATTAATTCCAGAAATACTGTCCTGTTTTTTGGCCATGAACCTTTTAATCGCATCAGTAAGAGACCACTGAACATGAGAAGCAGAAGTCTGGCTTTGGCGTCCTTGCATTGGTCCAAGCTTATTTCCAAGTGTAATGGATTCTGCGGGTGCCCCTGGACCTGTGGGACCTGCTTTTTTACCCAATGGGTGAAATACTTGAACAGAGTTAATCATTTGGAGGCTGAGGTTGCTGTGATGGGCTTTCACCTTTCCTTGTTCAGAAGGTTCCAATGACTTCTTGCCCTTCCCAAGAACTTCTGAATTCACTCCAGGCTGATTAGCACTTTTTCTTTTGAGAGCTTTGGGGTTATTATCAGTACCACAAGCCAGCGCTTGCTCAAAACTGAAAACGCTGGTCTGGTTCTTTGTTTTCTTCACTAGCTGCTTAATATTGCTGTTCTGTTTACGTTTGATCCCCATCTCCTGAGGTGTCTTCCGCTCAGGACTATGAGTAACTGCAGGACTCTTTGCATCTTTACGTTTGATCCCTATCTCCTGAGTTTTCTTCAGTTTAGGATTAATATGAGTAACAGCAGGTGTCTTTGCATCCATTGTACCTTCACGGCTTTGCTGCATCTTTTCAGATACCTTATTGGAAATGTGGGCACCTGAGAGACAAACACGTTTCATCTTTTTTAACAGAACAGCCTCGTCACCAGATTGTGGGCCATGGGGTGACTTCCCTGGTATAGGAGCAGAAGAATGATTTACTGGCTTTGACATTGGTTTTACCTTCTTTTGCAGTGCAGTTTGAGGGACTTGATCCTTTGCAGCTGAATAAAGGATCTTTTTCTTCTTTGTTTCCACTTTGGAGCACTTTGGTACCCCCTCAGACTTTGACGGACACTCAGTCTTCACTGAACTCAGCACGTTATTACGAACCTTCTGAGCAATATGTGAGGGGGCCTTCACCTCTGAAGATCTCTTCGCCATATCTTTTAACCCACCCCTTTTCCACACTGGCACATATAACTCTTTGTTGCTTTGCACATCAATATGTAACTTTGAGAGGTGGCTCAGCTTCCGAGCTGGTTGAGTTGGGTACATTAGAGGTGGTTCACTTTTTTCATTAGCAGCAAGCTGAACTGCTCCTTGTGTAATTAAACTGGCCTGGGAAATATGTTGGGCTCCAAGCGAGGTCTGACACACTGTAACAAAATCAAAAAGGAGAAATAATCAATTATCATAAATACCAACACATTGTACATAATAACACAAAGGAAGAAAAGCAAACACATGCTTAATCCCTTCAGTATTGGCGAGGACTACATACTGTAGAGTTCTATATATTTGTAACACTACAGTGGCGAATGACCGTAATTAAAGATCTTTATAACAGGTAATGGTATCGGTCAAGGAGAAGATTTTGAACAATGATTAGTAAAGATTCTCCATATCTCACCTTGTAAGGTCTGCATTCCTCTAAGGGGTATGAATGGTGGCTGCTGAAGTTGTGCATACTGGGTGGCCATTATACAAGGCCCTATTGTAGCACGTCTTTCCAAATGTGTGTTGGGACGGAAAGTAACAGGCTGCGTTGTGGCTTCTCCCCTAACCTGTCCTGCAAATCCTGCGTATCCTCCTGTAGCAGTGTGGTAGAATCCTCCGTTCATGTCCGATACACGAGGGTAAGCGCGTGTTGCCTGTGGGATCTGCTGTAGATACATTGGTGTTCCTGCAGACCCTTGTTGCAAAATCATGCCTTGGGCCCCATGTCTGTAGACTTCTGTATTCCTCCCTACTGGGTGGAAGCTGTTGCTCCATGAAGGGTAAGCAGTGGTGACTGCAGGAGCACTGCAGGTCGGTGGAGGGTTCACAGCAGAGGAATTTAAAAACTGATCTGTAAGGAAGAAAGGTAAAAGTGAAGGGCCAGAAAAGCACAATCAAGGCACATTTCTTTAACACACGGGGACTCAACTCCAGTCATCAAACCCCCCACAATAGGTCAACTTTTCAGGATATTCCAGCTTTAGCACAGGTGGCCCAATCACTCAATCAGCCTCTGATTGAGTCACCTGTGCTGAAGCAGGGACTGATTGAGCGAGCTGTGCTGAAGCAGGGACGGATTGAGCCACCTCCGCTGAAGCTGGGATATCCTGAAAGCCTGACTTTGGGGGGTTAGGACTGCTTTAACAGACCTGCTAAAAGATATTCTTGATATCAAATACATATGAAATACATAGAGATGCTCACTTGGCTTGGTATTTTTATTTTGCCTTTAAAATATTTGGGGTTTTGGTTCTGGTTTTGAATAAAGTTTTTGGTGGTCTTTGTTTTGTTATGAATAGCAAGCACTAACAGGGATAATGGCTTGCTGGGAAAACACATTTATTTGATTATCAATGTTACATACCACTACTCTGATCAATAGTGGTCAGAAGTTTCAATATTTAAATACATTTTTAAGCAAGCTCCATGATTGCCTTCTATAGCATTGCTATGTATTGAAACACCAGAGCACCCGTACATTTTAGCTCAATATATGGGGTTTAATCTATAAATATATATATAGATATATATTTATACATATACATATACATATATGATGTGTTGGGATGTAACACAGACAGAAAACTATTTCTAGGTAGTTTTCAACACAAAGTGGCAACTGGCATATAAAACTTGTGCAGTCCATCACCTGCTTTCATGTCCACCTATGAACACAATGACAAATATAGATGTACCATAGCTTTCGGAACTGGATCTTTAAAAATAAAAACATAAAAATTGCCTGTTCCTACTGTAGTATTTTGTGGTAATATTATGGTGTGGTATTCTGAGACGTCTGGTATATTGAGGTATCTGGAGGAGCACTCAGGTCAGCTATATCTGTAAATCAAGTGGCAGATTCTGCCCTCGTTTTGTGGCTTTGTCTTTTTTGGGGCCTTTGTATTACTGTAGAGTAGTGGTTTCCAACCTTTTTTTGGTTAAGGAACCATATGTGAAATTCTGAGGGACCCCAACCCTCTCTAACAACGAGTCTAAGATGAGATGCATTGTAATATACCCCAACCCTATCTAATAGTGCGTCTGAGATCAGATGAAGTGTGAGGAACCCCAATCCTCTCTAATAGCGCTTCTGAGATCAGATGCATTGTAAGGAGCCCCAACCCTCTCTAATAGCGCGTCTGAGATCAGATGCATTGTAAGGAACCCCAACCCTCTCCAATAGCGCGTTTGAGATAAGATGCATTGTACTGTAAATTCTTCTGTATTAAGTACAATTTTAAAATGACCTAAAAATTACAGCGAACCCTTTAGGGATGCCCGGGGAATCCTAGGGTTCCTAGGATCCGTGGTTGAAAAACACTGCTGTAGACAATAATTTAAGGATATGGCTGAAAGTAGTCGAACATTACACCCCACGGTGTAGAATTGGTCCAATAGTTATTGACCTAAACTTAGGGCAAGGAAAAAGCATGCCTTATACATAACTAATCCTACTGTATACACTAAGGTTCCTGTGTCTTTTTTTACTATCCCATAGATCCCATAGACGTTTGCCGCTTTGACATTTATGTATACAGTACATGTGTTCTTTTCTATACATTACTGTTCAAATCATTTAAGATTTTGAATTACAAGCCAGATATAAAAGTAAATACAATAAAACAAATATGTGTGTATGTATCTATAATAAATCAGTTTTGACATTTATAAAAAAAAATATTATCCAATTAAGGCCAGGTACCTAACCCCCCTGGGTGTTGTCTACCTCCGTCCCTCCCCCCCGCCCCCCACCCCATCCGTCTTCTTTCTCCCATCCATTGATAGGAGTCATGTTATCTGTTCTGTACCCCATAAAACATTGTGAAAGTAAACAGTTCAGAAATATAGATATTATCCATTTCTTTTTGGGTATGTAAAGGTCACGTTGCTTCCTACCTGCCATGATACAGAGTTAAGGTGGAGATAATTAGTCTCTCTGTACAGCGCCACTCTTTTCCTATCTCTGAGATGTCCACAAAACTAACGGTTTCCTTCGGGAACTAATTCAAGTCACGCACAAACAAGTTTACATTTGTGTATTTATCTCAGTCTCTAAGGCGATTCCATGATGTCATTACAGAACACTGCTGCTGGCATCTCCTAGGAGGCTCAATGATACTGTCTCGTGATGTCATAATAGAGAAATCAGCTACTGTTGACATTTAATTTCAAGTGGTTGAGAAGTGGTTAACTTGAGTAGCAGTCATAAAAATCACAGCTACTGTGATACATTGTATTACATACATTGGGTGACACAAGTACACATATGGACAGTGCCACTGACAGCAGTGGGATCAACATACTGTATCACTGGGTTCAAATGCATTGACTTCATGGCAAGATAAAGTATCACAGATTATAATGAGATGTATCACAGTCTGCGTCTCTGCCCCAGCATGCACCTTGGTGAGAGTCAGTAGGAGGAGTTGGGGAGGAGTTACATGGCACACAGATTATAATGAGATGTATCACAGTCTGCGTCTCTGCCCCAGCTTGCACCTTGGGGAGAGTCAGTAGAAGGAGTTGGGGGGAGTTACATGGTGCACAGATTATAATCAGATGTATCACATTCTGCGTCTCTGCCCCAATTTGCACCTTGGGGAGAGTGAGTAGGATGAGTTGGGGGCAGTTACATGGTGCACAGATTAAAATGAGATGCGTCACAAGTTGCATTTCTCTGATACTTTTTTTTAACCTTTTATTTGCCCAAAACAATCCTCCATATCGGAAGTGCCATAAGTCTAACATACCGCGTCAGAAGTAAGAAACTGTTCTTACAGTATATATGCTGCGGCTCTGCTCCAAAAAATAGAGCCATGCGTCTAAACACAACTACTCTATGTTGCTGCATAGACCTTTTATGTCTAATTCCAGCACTGGGGAAGTGTTCAACTCCATTCAAGGGCAGTCTAAACTAAACTACTACTTTGGTACAGCACTGCACTTTGCTTTAATGCTTCAGACATACACATTATGGGCTTTGAATGGGTCCCCCTGCTTATTTGTGGGGGGATAGAGATGAGTCTTTTACAATGAGAGTGCTACTGGATCTATGTTCTATATACAGTGACACCTCGCAGCCTTAATTACAATTTATTTTGGGATGTTTTTTGTCAGTACACTAAAACCTCCTCTTGGATAGACACAGGGGGATATTCTAGTAGCTGGGAGTTGTGCAAAAGCGTGCAGAAAGAGCCTTATCCGATTGGATTTCTAGAACAGCGGTGCGCAAACTGGGGGGCGCGACCCCCACGCGGGGCGCAAGACTGCCGTCTGGGGGGCGTGGGGTTTACAGAGGCCCCGCGCGCTTCCCGAAGGCACTTAAATTAAGTGCCGGGGGAGCTGCAGGGCCTCTGTAAACCTTCACTTACCTAGGCTCCGGCGGCTTCCTTCCTGCGTCGCCATGGCAACGCGGCATCAAAATGACGCTGTGAGGTCATGTGACGTCACGTTACTAGGGCAACGTGACGTCATGACGCCGGAGCGCAGGTGAATGGGGGTTCTGCTTTAGATATTGTGAAGCGGGGGCATCCAGACACTGATTAAGGGGTGCAGGAAACTAGTCATTCACACCTGGCTTTTATTTCTAGATCGACATTTACACAGACACACACACACACACACACACACACACACGTAACAAGGGCTAATTGTAGTATAATGTAATACAATAAATATATTTGTCATTTAAATGGATTTTATTCATATGTTTTATTTTAAAGCGGGGTTGGGGGCGGGACTAGGGGCGGGGTTGGGGGCGGGACTAGGTGGCGAGTAGATTTTTTGGTTGGGCGAGTAGATTTTTGGGTGATTTGTCGAACACTGTATATATTTATATAGATATTAGTATGTACCATTGACTTTTATACACCAAGTGCAATCCATTTCTGTGCGCTAAACAGTATTTTGGGGCTGGGCGCAGATGGAGAAATTTGAACTTAGTACACGAGTGCAATTGAAGTTTGACATGCGCCGAAACCCTCCACCCCTCCCCCCGCTCAGTTTGCGATGCTTAGTATATTGGCCTCAGTAGGTCTCTCCCTTCCACTTCAAAGTAACGTATTGACAACCAAAGGGGACCTGCTACAGTAGTTTTTGGTGATTTCATCAGTCCCACTTGGCAAATAGTATATTGGAGATTCAAAAAAAGAGAAAGCTCTCGTTAAAGTAACACATTCTTTGATATTTTTAATCGAAAACAATGATATTCTTCCAGTGTATTAGTCAAGCACCTTACAGTTCACAAATACACACTAGAGAGGGTTGGGGTTCCTTACAATGCATTGATCAAATACATTGTAAGGAGCCCCAACCCTCTCTAACAGCGCGTCTGAAATCTGCATTGTAAGGAATCCCAACTTTCTCTAATAGCGCGTCTGAGATCAGATGCATTCAAAGGAGCCCCAACCCTCTCTAATAACGCGTCTGAGATCAGATGCATTGTAAGGAACCCCAACCCTCTCTAATTGTGACCCTTGCACTCACCACGAACAAGGCGTACCCCCGGTACTGAGGTGGGAAAGTAGAAACTGCGCACCCACAGCAGTGGAGGCACGCCTGGATTGTCAGCGTAGCCGGGTCGGGGTTGGAGAGAGAGGGTAGTCCAGATACTTGCCGCGGTCATGGGGAGGAGCCAGTAACGGTAGATGTCCGTTGTGCCGAGGTCGAGGGTTGGAGCTGGTGGGTTAAAAGAATGTCCTATATCCGTGGTCAGGGATGGAGAGATGCAGGTAGTCGAGGGCAAGCTGGGGTCGTTATACAGAGAGCGTCCAAGAGTCTAGCCGTGTCGGTACACATGAGGTCAAACTGAAAGCAAGAGAGGCAAGGCGCAAGGCAAAGCAGGAATGTAGGAACACAAGGCTACTATGGTCTATGCTCAGCAATGTGTAACTGAGCAAGCAGAGATTAAATAGGAGGACTGGAGCAATGAAAGTGAGAGGCGGAACGGAGGTGTGGCCCCGCGGGAGCTGTGATTGGACGCAGAGCGCAGGAGACAGGTGGGCATTGTTACGGGTGTTGTGTCGCAGCTGGGGAGTGGTGCACGATCGTCCCGTGAGCGCGCCGCGCGTGAGTGACACGTGACACGAACGGGGGGTGGGACCAAGCTCCATAGAGATGTTTGAAAACCTCTGTGTGCGCGCGCTTTTGTTGCCGGTCATTTGATTAGATGAGTTATTAAAAGCAAATTGTGTAGTTACTGTACACTCTCTCCAGTTCATTTATTTTTTCGTTCCGGTTGTGCATCGCACATTTTTCACTTTGTACTATCTCCCTAGCGAACAACACACCAAAAGGTGCCCTGCAGCAACCCACAGGAGCAGGATTGAACTGATGCACCCTTTGGTTTCATAATCTCCTTTGGTGTCATCCAAAATGGCCTGGCGAAGAGTTTTTCCGTAGAGTCGCTTGTAATGAACTTTGTTATTATTGAGGATAGAGTCTATGATATTGGCCGACTAGCAAGTCTACAGTTATTGATTTAAAAAGTTAACTAGGTGCCATTCCATGTGAACATTTACAGCTGATTTGTGATAGCTCAATAACAGAGCAGAACCAGCCAGGCGCCATCTTTTCTACATGTATATACTGTAAACCCCTAGACTGATCATTTACACCATTTATAAGTGGAGTTGGTAAGGATACCTCTCTATTTATGAGACAAAGGCTTGGACATTACTGTAGTGTTTTTGATTTAAACAAACAGGGCCCAAAATCTACTGTTGGGATTGTTTTTTGAAGCCCCAGATTTGGTCTTTGGACTTGTTTTTGTCATAGTTTATAGACTGCTTGTTCACTGGATTGATTGTACTTAATATGTCATACCAAAATATTACACAACATATGAATTTATAGTCACAAATACATTTTGCGAGAGTGTACGCAACAGCTCTACTCTGGGGGCCATGATGTTCACTTTTAAATGTCACATCTTCTTTAATATACACTAATGCAACATAGAGCGCTCCCAGGTGGTATCGAATTGGTCTAACTGCATCAATACGAGGCTCCCAACATGTTTCACAGACTCTCTTTAGTGTTAAATTGGGTAAGGATTTTAAAAGAATGATTTATCTGTTGGTGGACCTGGGGAAGAAATTATACAACGGTTGAATTAAGGCCAAAAATTAAATGGCACCTATATTGGGTTTGGCAGTGTTGTTAACCACTAGGTTCAAATAATGAGAACTACATGGTACATAAAACGCACGTGGGTTCATGTTCAACATGTCTTTGAACTCCATTATGCTTTCCCCGCATATTTGCAGCATTGTCATAGCTTTGGCCCTGCATATTTTCTACATTTATATTGAGATCCAATAGTTCCTTTATTATCCAATCACTTAAGATGATGTCATTTCTGCCAAAAAATAAAATGGAAGCCATCACATGGTACATCCACCAATTAGATTGGTGGATATATCATTTGTCAGTCAAATGTGATGTCACAGGCCTTATATAAGGTCTGTCATGTCTTATTTGACCCTAAGAAGCCGTCTGATCAACATCTCCCGGACCTGTGAAGAAGAAAAAACTACTCACCCGGGCCCACTCTTCCAGCAACTGAGGATCATGGACCCACCCTCCCCATGGCTTTCTTTCACCCCCCCTCCCCATGTCTCTTTCATCCCCCCATGTCTCTCTATCGCCTCCCTCCCCATGTCTCTTTCACCCCTCTCCCCATGTCTCTTTTTCACGCCCCACCCCATGGCTCTCTTTCACCCCCCTCTCTATGTCTCTTGCACCCCCTCCCCGTGTTTCTCTATCATCCCCCCCCTCCAAATGTCTCTCTATCACCCCCCCTCTAAATGTCTCTCGATCACCTCCCCATGTCTCTTTCACCCTCCCCTCCCAATGTCTCTTCACCCCTGCTCCCATGTCTCTTCACCCCTGCTCCCCATGTCTCTTTACCCCTGTTCCCATGTCTCTTCACCGCCGCTCCCCATGACTCTTTCACCCACTCCCCATGTCTCTTTCACCCACTCCCCATGTCTCTTTCACCCCTCCCCATGTCTCTCTTTTAAACCCATTCCCATGTCTCTATATCACCCCCTACCTATGTCTCTCTTTCACCCTCCTCCCCTCGCCATGTCTCTTTCACCCCCCTCCCCTCACCATGTCTCTCCTTCACCCCCCTCCCCTCGCCATGACTCTCACCCCTCCACCTTCCTTCCACATGTCATAAACTCACACACACACTCACACTTAACAATTCTTGGTATATCTATAGAGGGTATTACTGTGCATCTGTATTATTTTTTAGTATAATGCTACTAGTAGTAGTACTTTTTTTTAAACAACTCTGAATTAAAATTTTAATGTATCATAATGTAACAATCATTTTTTGTTTCTATAGCAACCATTTACAAAGTCACATCCCCTTCCTATTTTGAAACAGGCTCTGGCAACCCCCCCCCCCCTTTTTTTGAACACTGCCCTCTCCCTAGCTGTGCAAAACTCAATTGTATCCAGTGACTGCCTGGTCACATGATCACCCCAGAGAACTTTGCATTTTTGGTCCTCTTCTGCTGCACTGGCAACCATTTAGTCAACCCCCGAGCCGAATGTTCACCGATCAATCGCAACTTAGCTAATTACTTATCAATGTGTGGATTGTATTGATGCACATATCAAAGGGATTTTTTTTTTTTAAACGACAGCTTGGACTGCTGCTTTAAAGGTGGGCAGAGTAAGTTTGGAAACGGGGAGGAGTCACAGACCTCCAAACAATTTAAATCTGCGCACACAAACCCATGTAAACTCAACCCCAGACCCACCTCACCATATATATTTGTCTTAAGGAGTGCTACTGGGTATGTGACATTGTACAGTATAAACACAAGGAAGAGAAGCCCAATGCAACATGATCCTCCGCCGACTTAAATTTAACATGTCAAAAACAGAACTCCTTATATTTCATGCCAAACCTGGCCCTACTACCACCTTCCACATTACTGTTGGAAGAACTACTATACATGCAGTAGCCCAAGCACGCTGCCCTGGGGGTCACAGACTCCTCTCTCACATTCAAAAGGTAGCTAAACCTGTCGTTTTTTCTTCCGCAAGATACACCCTTCCACTGTTGCTCGACAGCTAAAACTCTGACACAGACCCTCATTCTCTACCATCTCAAATACTGGAACCTTCTGCTGTCCGGTCTTACTGCCTCTCACCTGTCTCCCCTACAATCTATCCTAAACGCTGCTGCCAGAATCACTCTACTCTTTCCTAAATCTGTCTCAGCGTCTCCCCTGCTGAAATCCCTCTCCTGGCTTCCTATCAAATCCCGTATCTCACACTCAATTCTCCTCCTCACTTTTAAAGCTTTACACTCTTCTGCCCCTCCTTACAGCTCAGCTCTAATTTCTCGCTATGCACCATCCCGACTCTTGCGATCCGCCCAATGATGTCTTCTATCTACCCCTTTTGTATCTAAAGCCCTCTCTCGCCTTAAACCTTTCTCACTGACTGCCCTCACCTCTGGAGTGCCCTTCCCATCAATACCGGACTAGCACCTTCTCTATCCACCTTTAAGACCCACATTCTAACACATCTGCTTAAAGAAGCATGTGAGTAGCTCCGAGGCTGATACTATAGACCGCATACAAAAAGCTTGGCCCATTGCAGACGCACTTACCAGAACGCCGTCCTACTGTCTCTGTATGTTCTACCTACCAATTAGATTGTAAGCTCTTCAGAGCAGGGACTCCTTTTCCTAAATGTTACTTTTATGTCTGAAGCACTTATTCCCATGATCTGTTATTTGTATTATTTATATGATTGTCACGTGTATTACTGCGGTGAAGCGCTTTCTACATAAATGGCGCTATATAAATAAAGACATACAGTACATACATACATACAACATACAACATGACAAAGCATATAGTTAAATATTTATCTGTTTCTCTCTCATAAGTGGGGTCCGACTTACTTATCTCTCTCTCTCTCTCTCTCTCTCTCTCTCTCTCTCTCTCTCTCTCTCTCGTATCATCAAGAGGGTAATCTAAAGTTAACTTGCAGAATTTCAATAACCCTTGGCATTTGTAAATAGTTTCTTTAGTAAATAAAGAGTTCAATTGAAAATAGATACATTTTATTGAAGAGTTTTAAATATATTCTTAGTAAAATATGTTACAAACTGACTTATAAATATAAATCTTATTTACAGATAGTCACAGAGCTTGGCATCAGTTACAGATTAGTCAGGGTTTTTTTTTGTTTTTTTAGGGCTTAAGTATCTCATGGGGGAAATAAGTCTGGATGGTGGGTATCCGTAACGTTTAGAGATGTTATGATCCTTCTGCCTCTGAACAAAGCACTGTAGCCTCCCCTTGGAGGTATGTTGACAGGCTTACTCCCTCTCCAGTTGTGATTTCCTTTTCATAGCCTCTCTCTCCTCTCTCTGTTCTGGTGGAATAGGTATGGAAACCTCAAGCTCTTGGAGAGGCTGTTGACAGAAGGATGGAGTGAAGTTGTCCACTCTGCTGGGTACATTGATAGGAAGCTGCAGGTTAGAAAGCTGGTGCTTCTGGTTGAAAGGAGCTTGAATGGGGATAGTGGTTTGGCTGACCTTTTTAATGCATGTCACTGCAGCTTTCCGTTCTATGGATATCACTGGGAAGTGTTTGGGATTCTCTATAACTGAAGCTTTGTTTTCCCCACGTTGTTTGATTTCACTGGTTTTAATGCCAGGAGCTGGAATGGGGATAGTGGTTTGGCTGACCTTTTCAATGCATCTTACTGCAGCTTCCTGTTCTATGGATATCACTGGGAAGTGTTTGGGATTCTCTATAACTGAAGCTTTGTTTTCCCCATGTTGTTTGATTTCACTGGTTTTAATGTCAGGTCTTGTGTACTCATGTATTTTAAATAGCCTAGGCCTGGCATTAATACCGACACCATTAATTCCAGAAATACTGTCCTGTTTTTTGGCCATGAACCTTTTAATCGCATCAGTAAGAGACCACTGAACATGAGAAGCAGAAGTCTGGCTTTGGCGTCCTTGCATTGGTCCAAGCTTATTTCCAAGTGTAATGGATTCTGCGGGTGCCCCTGGACCTGTGGGACCTGCTTTTTTACCCAATGGGTGAAATACTTGAACAGAGTTAATCATTTGGAGGCTGAGGTTGCTGTGATGGGCTTTCACCTTTCCTTGTTCAGAAGGTTCCAATGACTTCTTGCCCTTCCCAAGAACTTCTGAATTCACTCCAGGCTGATTAGCACTTTTTCTTTTGAGAGCTTTGGGGTTATTATCAGTACCACAAGCCAGCGCTTGCTCAAAACTGAAAACGCTGGTCTGGTTCTTTGTTTTCTTCACTAGCTGCTTAATATTGCTGTTCTGTTTACGTTTGATCCCCATCTCCTGAGGTGTCTTCCGCTCAGGACTATGAGTAACTGCAGGACTCTTTGCATCTTTACGTTTGATCCCTATCTCCTGAGTTTTCTTCAGTTTAGGATTAATATGAGTAACAGCAGGTGTCTTTGCATCCATTGTACCTTCACGGCTTTGCTGCATCTTTTCAGATACCTTATTGGAAATGTGGGCACCTGAGAGACAAACACGTTTCATCTTTTTTAACAGAACAGCCTCGTCACCAGATTGTGGGCCATGGGGTGACTTCCCTGGTATAGGAGCAGAAGAATGATTTACTGGCTTTGACATTGGTTTTACCTTCTTTTGCAGTGCAGTTTGAGGGACTTGATCCTTTGCAGCTGAATAAAGGATCTTTTTCTTCTTTGTTTCCACTTTGGAGCACTTTGGTACCCCCTCAGACTTTGACGGACACTCAGTCTTCACTGAACTCAGCACGTTATTACGAACCTTCTGAGCAATATGTGAGGGGGCCTTCACCTCTGAAGATCTCTTCGCCATATCTTTTAACCCACCCCTTTTCCACACTGGCACATATAACTCTTTGTTGCTTTGCACATCAATATGTAACTTTGAGAGGTGGCTCAGCTTCCGAGCTGGTTGAGTTGGGTACATTAGAGGTGGTTCACTTTTTTCATTAGCAGCAAGCTGAACTGCTCCTTGTGTAATTAAACTGGCCTGGGAAATATGTTGGGCTCCAAGCGAGGTCTGACACACTGTAACAAAATCAAAAAGGAGAAATAATCAATTATCATAAATACCAACACATTGTACATAATAACACAAAGGAAGAAAAGCAAACACATGCTTAATCCCTTCAGTATTGGCGAGGACTACATACTGTAGAGTTCTATATATTTGTAACACTACAGTGGCGAATGACCGTAATTAAAGATCTTTATAACAGGTAATGGTATCGGTCAAGGAGAAGATTTTGAACAATGATTAGTAAAGATTCTCCATATCTCACCTTGTAAGGTCTGCATTCCTCTAAGGGGTATGAATGGTGGCTGCTGAAGTTGTGCATACTGGGTGGCCATTATACAAGGCCCTATTGTAGCACGTCTTTCCAAATGTGTGTTGGGACGGAAAGTAACAGGCTGCGTTGTGGCTTCTCCCCTAACCTGTCCTGCAAATCCTGCGTATCCTCCTGTAGCAGTGTGGTAGAATCCTCCGTTCATGTCCGATACACGAGGGTAAGCGCGTGTTGCCTGTGGGATCTGCTGTAGATACATTGGTGTTCCTGCAGACCCTTGTTGCAAAATCATGCCTTGGGCCCCATGTCTGTAGACTTCTGTATTCCTCCCTACTGGGTGGAAGCTGTTGCTCCATGAAGGGTAAGCAGTGGTGACTGCAGGAGCACTGCAGGTCGGTGGAGGGTTCACAGCAGAGGAATTTAAAAACTGATCTGTAAGGAAGAAAGGTAAAAGTGAAGGGCCAGAAAAGCACAATCAAGGCACATTTCTTTAACACACGGGGACTCAACTCCAGTCATCAAACCCCCCACAATAGGTCAACTTTTCAGGATATTCCAGCTTTAGCACAGGTGGCCCAATCACTCAATCAGCCTCTGATTGAGTCACCTGTGCTGAAGCAGGGACTGATTGAGCGAGCTGTGCTGAAGCAGGGACGGATTGAGCCACCTCCGCTGAAGCTGGGATATCCTGAAAGCCTGACTTTGGGGGGTTAGGACTGCTTTAACAGACCTGCTAAAAGATATTCTTGATATCAAATACATATGAAATACATAGAGATGCTCACTTGGCTTGGTATTTTTATTTTGCCTTTAAAATATTTGGGGTTTTGGTTCTGGTTTTGAATAAAGTTTTTGGTGGTCTTTGTTTTGTTATGAATAGCAAGCACTAACAGGGATAATGGCTTGCTGGGAAAACACATTTATTTGATTATCAATGTTACATACCACTACTCTGATCAATAGTGGTCAGAAGTTTCAATATTTAAATACATTTTTAAGCAAGCTCCATGATTGCCTTCTATAGCATTGCTATGTATTGAAACACCAGAGCACCCGTACATTTTAGCTCAATATATGGGGTTTAATCTATAAATATATATATAGATATATATTTATACATATACATATACATATATGATGTGTTGGGATGTAACACAGACAGAAAACTATTTCTAGGTAGTTTTCAACACAAAGTGGCAACTGGCATATAAAACTTGTGCAGTCCATCACCTGCTTTCATGTCCACCTATGAACACAATGACAAATATAGATGTACCATAGCTTTCGGAACTGGATCTTTAAAAATAAAAATAAAAACATAAAAATTGCCTGTTCCTACTGTAGTATTTTGTGGTAATATTATTGTGTGGTATTCTGAGACGTCTGGTATATTGAGGTATCTGGAGGAGCACTCAGGTCAGCTATATCTGTAAATCAAGTGGCAGATTCTGCCCTCGTTTTGTGGCTTTGTCTTTTTTGGGGCCTTTGTATTACTGTAGAGTAGTGGTTTCCAACCTTTTTTTGGTTAAGGAACCATATGTGAAATTCTGAGGGACCCCAACCCTCTCTAACAACGAGTCTAAGATGAGATGCATTGTAATATACCCCAACCCTATCTAATAGTGCGTCTGAGATCAGATGAAGTGTGAGGAACCCCAATCCTCTCTAATAGCGCTTCTGAGATCAGATGCATTGTAAGGAGCCCCAACCCTCTCTAATAGCGCGTCTGAGATCAGATGCATTGTAAGGAACCCCAACCCTCTCCAATAGCGCGTTTGAGATAAGATGCATTGTACTGTAAATTCTTCTGTATTAAGTACAATTTTAAAATGACCTAAAAATTACAGCGAACCCTTTAGGGATGCCCGGGGAATCCTAGGGTTCCTAGGATCCGTGGTTGAAAAACACTGCTGTAGACAATAATTTAAGGATATGGCTGAAAGTAGTCGAACATTACACCCCACGGTGTAGAATTGGTCCAATAGTTATTGACCTAAACTTAGGGCAAGGAAAAAGCATGCCTTATACATAACTAATCCTACTGTATACACTAAGGTTCCTGTGTCTTTTTTTACTATCCCATAGATCCCATAGACGTTTGCCGCTTTGACATTTATGTATACAGTACATGTGTTCTTTTCTATACATTACTGTTCAAATCATTTAAGATTTTGAATTACAAGCCAGATATAAAAGTAAATACAATAAAACAAATATGTGTGTATGTATCTATAATAAATCAGTTTTGACATTTATAAAAAAAAATATTATCCAATTAAGGCCAGGTACCTAACCCCCCTGGGTGTTGTCTACCTCCGTCCCTCCCCCCCGCCCCCCACCCCATCTGTCTTCTTTCTCCCATCCATTACAATAGGAAAAAA
Source organism: Ascaphus truei (assembly GCF_040206685.1). NCBI lineage: Eukaryota > Metazoa > Chordata > Amphibia > Anura > Ascaphidae > Ascaphus > Ascaphus truei. The sequence continues at coordinate 30,086 of NW_027456972.1, forward strand.
CCTGGCGCTTACCTTAAGCTTAATATATGAGGTGTGCTTACAATGTGGCAGTAAGTTAGACCACGGCTCTATGACAGATGCTTTGAGCCAGCATGGAGTTCCCCTCTGCTGCAACCCCAGGGAAGGGTTAATCCGGAACCCTTTTAAAGATATAGAGACATACAAGCAATGGGGGAGCGTGGGATTAGAAAAACATTTGACAATAAAAAACAATAAAATACAATAAAATTAATGTGGTTACAACAATATTGCTGGGGGTTGGTGAAAATATTAAATACACTTACACGGCCATGTGCAAGCGGACACGGTAATGTGGTTTCTTTAAGCAATTCCAGTCACTCCCAACAACAGGTAATGGTGGTTTAGAGGGTTTTGAAATAAATATATAAATATATCTGTACTCACACGGCCATGTGTGAGTCCTTGCAGGAAATTGGTAACTTTGGGGTTAAATTAACCCATCTGCATCTCCCCCCAGTGTAGACTCTTCTTTGTTTGCAACCAACGTGGGATTCTAACTCCAGTCTTGGGCATCAGATGGGGACTCTCCCCAGTGGTGGTAGTAGGGGGGGGGAGTAGGTAGAGAAAGTGAGGCACGTTGTCAGTGGGGTTTAAAACACATTTATTAGTTTTAAAAGCAATTGGTACAACAAGACTCACATACATACATAGTGGTTGGACCCCTGGCCTCCTCGTGCAGTCCAGGATACAGTTTAAGCAGCCGTTATTGCCAATCACGCGTCCGTGATGCAGGAGGAAAAAAAAAAAAAAAAAAAAAACTTTTTTGCAGATAAGGAGAAAAAGTTTTTTTTTTTTTTTTCCTCCTGCATCACGGACGCGTGATTGGCAATAACGGCTGCTTAAACTGTATCCTGGACTGCACGAGGAGGCCAGGGGTCCAACCACTATGTATGTATGTGAGTCTTGTTGTACCAATTGCTTTTAAAACTAATAAATGTGTTTTAAACCCCACTGACAACGTGCCTCACTTTCTCTACCTACTCCCCCCCCCTACTACCACCACTGGGGAGAGTCCCCATCTGATGCCCAAGACTGGAGTTAGAATCCCACGTTGGTTGCAAACAAAGAAGAGTCTACACTGGGGGGAGATGCAGATGGGTTAATTTAACCCCAAAGTTACCAATTTCCTGCAAGGACTCACACATGGCCGTGTGAGTACAGATATATTTATATATTTATTTCAAAACCCTCTAAACCACCATTACCTGTTGTTGGGAGTGACTGGAATTGCTTAAAGAAACCACATTACCGTGTCCGCTTGCACATGGCCGTGTAAGTGTATTTAATATTTTCACCAACCCCCAGCAATATTGTTGTAACCACATTAATTTTATTGTATTTTATTGTTTTTTATTGTCAAATGTTTTTCTAATCCCACGCTCCCCCATTGCTTGTACTTCTCCCATCCATTGATAGGAGTCATGTTATCTGTTCTGTACCCCATAAAACATTGTGAAAGTAAACAGTTCAGAAATATAGATATTATCCATTTCTTTTTGGGTATGTAAAGGTCACGTTGCTTCCTACCTGCCATGATACAGAGTTAAGGTGGAGATAATTAGTCTCTCTGTACAGCGCCACTCTTTTCCTATCTCTGAGATGTCCACAAAACTAACGGTTTCCTTCGGGAACTAATTCAAGTCACGCACAAACAAGTTTACATTTGTGTATTTATCTCAGTCTCTAAGGCGATTCCATGATGTCATTACAGAACACTGCTGCTGGCATCTCCTAGGAGGCTCAATGATACTGTCTCGTGATGTCATAATAGAGAAATCAGCTACTGTTGACATTTAATTTCAAGTGGTTGAGAAGTGGTTAACTTGAGTAGCAGTCATAAAAATCACAGCTACTGTGATACATTGTATTACATACATTGGGTGACACAAGTACACATATGGACAGTGCCACTGACAGCAGTGGGATCAACATACTGTATCACTGGGTTCAAATGCATTGACTTCATGGCAAGATAAAGTATCACAGATTATAATGAGATGTATCACAGTCTGCGTCTCTGCCCCAGCTTGCACCTTGGGGAGAGTCAGTAGAAGGAGTTGGGGGGAGTTACATGGTGCACAGATTATAATCAGATGTATCACATTCTGCGTCTCTGCCCCAATTTGCACCTTGGGGAGAGTGAGTAGGATGAGTTGGGGGCAGTTACATGGTGCACAGATTAAAATGAGATGCGTCACAAGTTGCATTTCTCTGATACTTTTTTTTAACCTTTTATTTGCCCAAAACAATCCTCCATATCTGAAGTGCCATAAGTCTAACATACCGCGTCAGAAGTAAGAAACTGTTCTTACAGTATATATGCTGCGGCTCTGCTCCAAAAAATAGAGCCATGCGTCTAAACACAACTACTCTATGTTGCTGCATAGACCTTTTATGTCTAATTCCAGCACTGGGGAAGTGTTCAACTCCATTCAAGGGCAGTCTAAACTAAACTACTACTTTGGTACAGCACTGCACTTTGCTTTAATGCTTCAGACATACACATTATGGGCTTTGAATGGGTCCCCCTGCTTATTTGTGGGGGGATAGAGATGAGTCTTTTACAATGAGAGTGCTACTGGATCTATGTTCTATATACAGTGACACCTCGCAGCCTTAATTACAATTTATTTTGGGATGTTTTTTGTCAGTACACTAAAACCTCCTCTTGGATAGACACAGGGGGATATTCTAGTAGCTGGGAGTTGTGCAAAAGCGTGCAGAAAGAGCCTTATCCGATTGGATTTCTAGAACAGCGGTGCGCAAACTGGGGGGCGCGACCCCCACGCGGGGCGCAAGACTGCCGTCTGGGGGGCGTGGGGTTTACAGAGGCCCCGCGCGCTTCCCGAAGGCACTTAAATTAAGTGCCGGGGGAGCTGCAGGGCTTCTGTAAACCTTCACTTACCTAGGCTCCGGCGGCTTCCTTCCTGCGTCGCCATGGCAACGCGGCATCAAAATGACGCTGTGAGGTCATGTGACGTCACGTTACTAGGGCAACGTGACGTCATGACGCCGGAGCGCAGGTGAATGGGGGTTCTGCTTTAGATATTGTGAAGCGGGGGCATCCAGACACTGATTAAGGGGTGCAGGAAACTAGTCATTCACACCTGGCTTTTATTTCTAGATCGACATTTACACAGACACACACACACACACACACGTAACAAGGGCTAATTGTAGTATAATGTAATACAATAAATATATTTGTCATTTAAATGGATTTTATTCATATGTTTTATTTTAAAGCGGGGTTGGGGGCGGGGTTGGGGGCGGGACTAGGGGCGGGGTTGGGGGCGGGACTAGGTGGCGAGTAGATTTTTTGGTTGGGCGAGTAGATTTTTGGGTGATTTGTCGAACACTGTATATATTTATATAGATATTAGTATGTACCATTGACTTTTATACACCAAGTGCAATCCATTTCTGTGCGCTAAACAGTATTTTGGGGCTGGGCGCAGATGGAGAAATTTGAACTTAGTACACGAGTGCAATTGAAGTTTGACATGCGCCGAAACCCTCCACCCCTCCCCCCGCTCAGTTTGCGATGCTTAGTATATTGGCCTCAGTAGGTCTCTCCCTTCCACTTCAAAGTAACGTATTGACAACCAAAGGGGACCTGCTACAGTAGTTTTTGGTGATTTCATCAGTCCCACTTGGCAAATAGTATATTGGAGATTCAAAAAAAGAGAAAGCGCTCGTTAAAGTAACACATTTTTTGATATTTTTAATCGAAAACAATGATATTCTTCCAGTGTATTAGTCAAGCACCTTACAGTTCACAAATACACACTAGAGAGGGTTGGGGTTCCTTACAATGCATTGATCAAATACATTGTAAGGAGCCCCAACCCTCTCTAACAGCGCGTCTGAAATCTGCATTGTAAGGAATCCCAACTTTCTCTAATAGCGCGTCTGAGATCAGATGCATTCAAAGGAGCCCCAACCCTCTCTAATAGCGCGTCTGAGATCAGATGCATTGTAAGGAACCCCAACCCTCTCTAATTGTGACCCTTGCACTCACCACGAACAAGGCGGACCCCCGGTACTGAGGTGGGAAAGTAGAAACTGCGCACCCACAGCAGTGGAGGCACGCCTGGATTGTCAGCGTAGCCGGGTCGGGGTTGGAGAGAGAGGGTAGTCCAGATACTTGCCGCGGTCATGGGGAGGAGCCAGTAACGGTAGATGTCCGTTGTGCCGAGGTCGAGGGTTGGAGCTGGTGGGTTAAAAGAATGTCCTATATCCGTGGTCAGGGATGGAGAGATGCAGGTAGTCGAGGGCAAGCTGGGGTCGTTATACAGAGAGCGTCCAAGAGTCTAGCCGTGTCGGTACACATGAGGTCAAACTGAAAGCAAGAGAGGCAAGGCGCAAGGCAAAGCAGGAATGTAGGAACACAAGGCTACTATGGTCTATGCTCAGCAATGTGTAACTGAGCAAGCAGAGATTAAATAGGAGGACTGGAGCAATGAAAGTGAGAGGCGGAACGGAGGTGTGGCCCCCGCGGGAGCTGTGATTGGACGCAGAGCGCAGGAGACAGGTGGGCATTGTTACGGGTGTTGTGTCGCAGCTGGGGAGTGGTGCACGATCGTCCCGTGAGCGCGCCGCGCGTGAGTGACACGTGACACAAACGGGGGGTGGGACCAAGCTCCATAGAGATGTTTGAAAACCTCTGTGTGCGCGCGCTTTTGTTGCCGGTCATTTGATTAGATGAGTTATTAAAAGCAAATTGTGTAGTTACTGTACCCTCTCTCCAGTTCATTTATTTTTTCGTTCCGGTTGTGCATCGCACATTTTTCACTTTGTACTATCTCCCTAGCGAACAACACACCAAAAGGTGCCCTGCAGCAACCCACAGGAGCAGGATTGAACTGATGCACCCTTTGGTTTCATAATCTCCTTTGGTGTCATCCAAAATGGCCTGGCGAAGAGTTTTTCCGTAGAGTCGCTTGTAATGAACTTTGTTATTATTGAGGATAGAGTCTATGATATTGGCCGACTAGCAAGTCTACAGTTATTGATTTAAAAAGTTAACTAGGTGCCATTCCATGTGAACATTTACAGCTGATTTGTGATAGCTCAATAACAGAGCAGAACCAGCTAGGCGCCATCTTTTCTACATGTATATACTGTAAACCCCTAGACTGATCATTTACACCATTTATAAGTGGAGTTGGTAAGGATACCTCTCTATTTATGAGACAAAGGCTTGGACATTACTGTAGTGTTTTTGATTTAAACAAACAGGGCCCAAAATCTACTGTTGGGATTGTTTTTTGGAGCCCCAGATTTGGTCTTTGGACTTGTTTTTGTCATAGTTTATAGACTGCTTGTTCACTGGATTGATTGTACTTAATATGTCATACCAAAATATTACACAACATATGAATTTATAGTCACAAATACATTTTGCGAGAGTGTACGCAACAGCTCTACTCTGGGGGCCATGATGTTCACTTTTAAATGTCACATCTTCTTTAATATACACTAATGCAACATAGAGCGCTCCCAGGTGGTATCGAATTGGTCTAACTGCATCAATACGAGGCTCCCAACATGTTTCACAGACTCTCTTTAGTGTTAAATTGGGTAAGGATTTTAAAAGAATGATTTATCTGTTGGTGGACCTGGGGAAGAAATTATACAACGGTTGAATTAAGCCCAAAAATTAAATGGCACCTATATTGGGTTTGGCAGTGTTGTTAACCACTAGTTTCAAATAATGAGAACTACATGGTACATAAAACGCACGTGGGTTCATGTTCAACATGTCTTTGAACTCCATTATGCTTTCCCCGCATATTTGCAGCATTGTCATAGCTTTGGCCCTGCATATTTTCTACATTTATATTGAGATCCAATAGTTCCTTTATTATCCAATCACTTAAGATGATGTCATTTCTGCCAAAAAATAAAATGGAAGCCATCACATGGTACATCCACCAATTAGATTGGTGGATATATCATTTGTCAGTCAAATGTGATGTCACAGGCCTTATATAAGGTCTGTCATGTCTTATTTGACCCTAAGAAGCCGTCTGATCAACATCTCCCGGACCTGTGAAGAAGAAAAAACTACTCACCCGGGCCCACTCTTCCAGCAACTGAGGATCATGGACCCACCCTCCCCATGGCTTTCTTTCACCCCCCCTCCCCATGTCTCTTTCATCCCCCCATGTCTCTCTATCGCCTCCCTCCCCATGTCTCTTTCACCCCTCTCCCCATGTCTCTTTTTCACGCCCCACCCCATGGCTCTCTTTCACCCCCCTCTCTATGTCTCTTGCACCCCCTCCCCGTGTTTCTCTATCATCCCCCCCCTCCAAATGTCTCTCTATCACCCCCCCTCTAAATGTCTCTCGATCACCTCCCCATGTCTCTTTCACCCTCCCCTCCCAATGTCTCTTCACCCCTGCTCCCATGTCTCTTCACCCCTGCTCCCCATGTCTCTTTACCCCTGTTCCCATGTCTCTTCACCGCCGCTCCCCATGACTCTTTCACCCACTCCCCATGTCTCTTTCACCCACTCCCCATGTCTCTTTCACCCCTCCCCATGTCTCTCTTTTAAACCCATTCCCATGTCTCTATATCACCCCCTACCTATGTCTCTCTTTCACCCTCCTCCCCTCGCCATGTCTCTTTCACCCCCCTCCCCTCACCATGTCTCTCCTTCACCCCCCTCCCCTCGCCATGACTCTCACCCCTCCACCTTCCTTCCACATGTCATAAACTCAGACACACACTCACACTTAACAATTCTTGGTATATCTATAGAGGGTATTACTGTGCATCTGTATTATTTTTTAGTATAATGCTACTAGTAGTAGTACTTTTTTTTAAACAACTCTGAATTAAAATTTTAATGTATCATAATGTAACAATCATTTTTTGTTTCTATAGCAACCATTTACAAAGTCACATCCCCTTCCTATTTTGAAACAGGCTCTGGCAACCCCCCCCCCCTTTTTTTGAACACTGCCCTCTCCCTAGCTGTGCAAAACTCAATTGTATCCAGTGACTGCCTGGTCACATGATCACCCCAGAGAACTTTGCATTTTTGGTCCTCTTCTGCTGCACTGGCAACCATTTAGTCAACCCCCGAGCCGAATCTTCACCGATCAATCGCAACTTAGCTAATTACTTATCAATGTGTGGATTGTATTGATGCACATATCAAAGGGATTTTTTTTTTTTAAACGACAGCTTGGACTGCTGCTTTAAAGGTGGGCAGAGTAAGTTTGGAAACGGGGAGGAGTCACAGACCTCCAAACAATTTAAATCTGCGCACACAAACCCATGTAAACTCAACCCCAGACCCACCTCACCATATATATTTGTCTTAAGGAGTGCTACTGGGTATGTGACATTGTACAGTATAAACACAAGGAAGAGAAGCCCAATGCAACATGATCCTCCGCCGACTTAAATTTAACATGTCAAAAACAGAACTCCTTATATTTCATGCCAAACCTGGCCCTACTACCACCTTCCACATTACTGTTGGAAGAACTACTATACATGCAGTAGCCCAAGCACGCTGCCCTGGGGGTCACAGACTCCTCTCTCACATTCAAAAGGTAGCTAAACCTGTCGTTTTTTCTTCCGCAAGATACACCCTTCCACTGTTGCTCGACAGCTAAAACTCTGACACAGACCCTCATTCTCTACCATCTCAAATACTGGAACCTTCTGCTGTCCGGTCTTACTGCCTCTCACCTGTCTCCCCTACAATCTATCCTAAACGCTGCTGCCAGAATCACTCTACTCTTTCCTAAATCTGTCTCAGCGTCTCCCCTGCTGAAATCCCTCTCCTGGCTTCCTATCAAATCCCGTATCTCACACTCAATTCTCCTCCTCACTTTTAAAGCTTTACACTCTTCTGCCCCTCCTTACAGCTCAGCTCTAATTTCTCACTATGCACCATCCCGACTCTTGCGATCCGCCCAATGATGTCTTCTATCTACCCCTTTTGTATCTAAAGCCCTCTCTCGCCTTAAACCTTTCTCACTGACTGCCCTCACCTCTGGAGTGCCCTTCCCATCAATACCCGACTAGCACCTTCTCTATCCACCTTTAAGACCCACATTCTAACACATCTGCTTAAAGAAGCATGTGAGTAGCTCCGAGGCTGATACTATAGACCGCATACAAAAAGCTTGGCCCATTGCAGACGCACTTACCAGAACGCCGTCCTACTGTCTCTGTATGTTCTACCTACCAATTAGATTGTAAGCTCTTCAGAGCAGGGACTCCTTTTCCTAAATGTTACTTTTATGTCTGAAGCACTTATTCCCATGATCTGTTATTTGTATTATTTATATGATTGTCACGTGTATTACTGCGGTGAAGCGCTTTCTACATAAATGGCGCTATATAAATAAAGACATACAGTACATACATACATACAACATACAACATGACAAAGCATATAGTTAAATATTTATCTGTTTCTCTCTCATAAGTGGGGTCCGTCTTACTTATCTCTCTCTCTCTCTCTCTCTCTCTCTCTCTCTCTCTCTCTCTCTCTCTCTCTCTCTCTCTCTCTCTCTCTCTCTCTCTCTCGTATCATCAAGAGGGTAATCTAAAGTTAATTTGCAGAATTTCAATAACCCTTGGCATTTGTAAATAGTTTCTTTAGTAAATAAAGAGTTCAATTGAAAATAGATACATTTTATTGAAGAGTTTTAAATATATTCTTAGTAAAATATGTTACAAACTGACTTATAAATATAAATCTTATTTACAGATAGTCACAGAGCTTGGCATCAGTTACAGATTAGTCAGGGTTTTTTTTTGTTTTTTTAGGGCTTAAGTATCTCATGGGGGAAATAAGTCTGGATGGTGGGTATCCGTAACGTTTAGAGATGTTATGATCCTTCTGCCTCTGAACAAAGCACTGTAGCCTCCCCTTGGAGGTATGTTGACAGGCTTACTCCCTCTCCAGTTGTGATTTCCTTTTCATAGCCTCTCTCTCCTCTCTCTGTTCTGGTGGAATAGGTATGGAAACCTCAAGCTCTTGGAGAGGCTGTTGACAGAAGGATGGAGTGAAGTTGTCCACTCTGCTGGGTACATTGATAGGAAGCTGCAGGTTAGAAAGCTGGTGCTTCTGGTTGAAAGGAGCTTGAATGGGGATAGTGGTTTGGCTGACCTTTTTAATGCATGTCACTGCAGCTTTCCGTTCTATGGATATCACTGGGAAGTGTTTGGGATTCTCTATAACTGAAGCTTTGTTTTCCCCACGTTGTTTGATTTCACTGGTTTTAATGCCAGGAGCTGGAATGGGGATAGTGGTTTGGCTCACCTTTTCAATGCATCTTACTGCAGCTTCCTGTTCTATGGATATCACTGGGAAGTGTTTGGGATTCTCTATAACTGAAGCTTTGTTTTCCCCATGTTGTTTGATTTCACTGGTTTTAATGTCAGGTCTTGTGTACTCATGTATTTTAAATAGCCTAGGCCTGGCATTAATACCGACACCTTTAATTCCAGAAATACTGTCCTGTTTTTTGGCCATGAACCTTTTAATCGCATCAGTAAGAGACCACTGAACATGAGAAGCAGAAGTCTGGCTTTGGCGTCCTTGCATTGGTCCAAGCTTATTTCCAAGTGTAATGGATTCTGCGGGTGCCCCTGGACCTGTGGGACCTGCTTTTTTACCCAATGGGTGAAATACTTGAACAGAGTTAATCATTTGGAGGCTGAGGTTGCTGTGATGGGCTTTCACCTTTCCTTGTTCAGAAGGTTCCAATGACTTCTTGCCCTTCCCAAGAACTTCTGAATTCACTCCAGGCTGATTAGCACTTTTTCTTTTGAGAGCTTTGGGGTTATTATCAGTACCACAAGCCAGCGCTGGCTCAAAACTGAAAACGCTGGTCTGGTTCTTTGTTTTCTTCACTAGCTGCTTAATATTGCTGTTCTGTTTACGTTTGATCCCCATCTCTTGAGGTGTCTTCCGCTCAGGACTATGAGTAACTGCAGGAAACTTTGCATCTTTACATTTGATCCCCATCTCCTGAGGTGTCTTCCGCTCAGGACTATGAGTAACAGCAGGTGTTTTTGCATATTTACGTTTGATCCCGATCTCCTGAGGTGTCTTCCGCTCAGGACAATGAGTAACTGCAGGAGTCTTTGCATTTTTAAGTTTGATCCCCATCTCCTGAGGTGTCTTCCGCTCAGGACTATGAGTAACTGCAGGAGTTTTTGCATATTTACGTTTGATCCCCATCTCCTGAGGTGTCTTCCGCTCAGGACTATGAGTAACTGCAGGAGTCTTTGCATCTTTACGTTTGATCCCTATCTCCTGAGTTTTCTTCAGTTTAGGATTAATATGAGTAACAGCAGGTGTCTTTGCATCCATTGTACCTTCACGGCTTTGCTGCATCTTTTCAGATACCTTATTGGAAATGTGGGCACCTGAGAGACAGACACGTTTCATCTTTTTTAACAGAACAGCCTCGTCACCAGATTGTGGGCCATGGGGTGACTTCCCTGGTATAGGAGCAGAAGAATGATTTACTGGCTTTGACATTGGTTTTACCTTCTTTTGCAGTGCAGTTTGAGGGACTTGATCCTTTGCAGCTGAATAAAGGATCTTTTTCTTCTTTGTTTCCACTTTGGAGCACTTTGGTACCCCCTCAGACTTTGACGGACACTCAGTCTTCACTGAACTCAGCACGTTATTACGAACCTTCTGAGCAATATGTGAGGGGGCCTTCACCTCTGAAGATCTCTTCGCCATATCTTTTAACCCACCCCTTTTCCACACTGGCACATATAACTCTTTGTTGCTTTGCACATCAATATGTAACTTTGAGAGGTGGCTCAGCTTCCGAGCTGGTTGAGTTGGGTACATTAGAGGTGGTTCACTTTTTTCATTAGCAGCAAGCTGAACTGCTCCTTGTGTAATTAAACTGGTCTGGGAAATATGTTGGGCTCCAAGCGAGGTCTGACACACTGTAACAAAATCAAAAAGGAGAAATAATCAATTATCATAAATACCAACACATTGTACATAATAACACAAAGGAAGAAAAGCAAACACATGCTTAATCCCTTCAGTATTGGCGAGGACTACATACTGTAGAGTTCTATATATTTGTAACACTACAGTGGCGAATGACCGTAATTAAAGATCTTTATAACAGGTAATGGTATCGGTCAAGGAGAAGATTTTGAACAATGATTAGTAAAGATTCTCCATATCTCACCTTGTAAGGTCTGCATTCCTCTAAGGGGTATGAATGGTGGCTGCTGAAGTTGTGCATACTGGGTGGCCATTATACAAGGCCCTATTGTAGCACGTCTTTCCAAATGTGTGTTGGGACGGAAAGTAACAGGCTGCGTTGTGGCTTCTCCCCTAACCTGTCCTGCAAATCCTGTGTATCCTCCTGTAGCAGTGTGGTAGAATCCTCCGTTCATGTCCGATACACGAGGGTAAGCGCGTGTTGCCTGTGGGATCTGCTGTAGATACATTGGTGTTCCTGCAGACCCTTGTTGCAAAATCATGCCTTGGGCCCCATGTCTGTAGACTTCTGTATTCCTCCCTACTGGGTGGAAGCTGTTGCTCCATGAAGGGTAAGCAGTGGTGACTGCAGGAGCACTGCAGGTCGGTGGAGGGTTCACAGCAGAGGAATTTAAAAACTTATCTGTAAGGAAGAAAGGTAAAAGTGAAGGGCGTGAAAAGCACAATCAAGGCACATTTCTTTAACACACGGGGACTCAACTCCAGTCATCAAACCCCCCACAATAGGTCAACTTTTCAGGATATTCCAGCTTTAGCACAGGTGGCCCAATCACTCAATCAGCCTCTGATTGAGTCACCTGTGCTGAAGCAGGGACTGATTGAGCGAGCTGTGCTGAAGCAGGGACGGATTGAGCCACCTCCGCTGAAGCTGGGATATCCTGAAAGCCTGACTTTGGGGGGTTAGGACTGCTTTAACAGACCTGCTAAAAGATATTCTTGATATCAAATACATATGAAATACATAGAGATGCTCACTTGGCTTGGTATTTTTATTTTGCCTTTAAAATATTTGGGGTTTTGGTTCTGGTTTTGAATAAAGTTTTTGGTGGTCTTTGTTTTGTTATGAATAGCAAGCACTAACAGGGATAATGGCTTGCTGGGAAAACACATTTATTTGATTATCAATGTTACATACCACTACTCTGATCAATAGTGGTCAGAAGTTTCAATATTTAAATACATTTTTAAGCAAGCTCCATGATTGCCTTCTATAGCATTGCTATGTATTGAAACACCAGAGCACCCGTACATTTTAGCTCAATATATGGGGTTTAATCTATAAATATATATATAGATATATATTTATACATATACATATACATATATGATGTGTTGGGATGTAACACAGACAGAAAACTATTTCTAGGTAGTTTTCAACACAAAGTGGCAACTGGCATATAAAACTTGTGCAGTCCATCACCTGCTTTCATGTCCACCTATGAACACAATGACAAATATAGATGTACCATAGCTTTCGGAACTGGATCTTTAAAAATAAAAATAAATACATAAAAATTGCCTGTTCCTACTGTAGTATTTTGTGGTAATATTATGGTGTGGTATTCTGAGACGTCTGGTATATTGAGGTATCTGGAGGAGCACTCAGGTCAGCTATATCTGTAAATCAAGTGGCAGATTCTGCCCTCGTTTTGTGGCTTTGTCTTTTTTGGGGCCTTTGTATTACTGTAGAGTAGTGGTTTCCAACCTTTTTTTGGTTAAGGAACCATATGTGAAATTCTGAGGGACCCCAACCCTCTCTAACAACGAGTCTAAGATGAGATGCATTGTAATATACCCCAACCCTATCTAATAGTGCGTCTGAGATCAGATGAAGTGTGAGGAACCCCAATCCTCTCTAATAGCGCTTCTGAGATCAGATGCATTGTAAGGAGCCCCAACCCTCTCTAATAGCGCGTCTGAGATCAGATGCATTGTAAGGAACCCCAACCCTCTCCAATAGCGCGTTTGAGATAAGATGCATTGTACTGTAAATTCTTCTGTATTAAGTACAATTTTAAAATGACCTAAAAATTACAGCGAACCCTTTAGGGATGCCCGGGGAATCCTAGGGTTCCTAGGATCCGTGGTTGAAAAACACTGCTGTAGACAATAATTTAAGGATATGGCTGAAAGTAGTCGAACATTACACCCCACGGTGTAGAATTGGTCCAATAGTTATTGACCTAAACTTAGGGCAAGGAAAAAGCATGCCTTATACATAACTAATCCTACTGTATACACTAAGGTTCCTGTGTCTTTTTTTACTATCCCATAGATCCCATAGACGTTTGCCGCTTTGACATTTATGTATACAGTACATGTGTTCTTTTCTATACATTACTGTTCAAATCATTTAAGATTTTGAATTACAAGCCAGATATAAAAGTAAATACAATAAAACAAATATGTGTGTATGTATCTATAATAAATCAGTTTTGACATTTATAAAAAAAAATATTATCCAATTAAGGCCAGGTACCTAACCCCCCTGGGTGTTGTCTACCTCCGTCCCTCCCCCCCGCCCCCCACCCCATCCGTCTTCTTTCTCCCATCCATTGATAGGAGTCATGTTATCTGTTCTGTACCCCATAAAACATTGTGAAAGTAAACAGTTCAGAAATATAGATATTATCCATTTCTTTTTGGGTATGTAAAGGTCACGTTGCTTCCTACCTGCCATGATACAGAGTTAAGGTGGAGATAATTAGTCTCTCTGTACAGCGCCACTCTTTTCCTATCTCTGAGATGTCCACAAAACTAACGGTTTCCTTCGGGAACTAATTCAAGTCACGCACAAACAAGTTTACATTTGTGTATTTATCTCAGTCTCTAAGGCCATTCCATGATGTCATTACAGAACACTGCTGCTGGCATCTCCTAGGAGGCTCAATGATACTGTCTCGTGATGTCATAATAGAGAAATCAGCTACTGTTGACATTTAATTTCAAGTGGTTGAGAAGTGGTTAACTTGAGTAGCAGTCATAAAAATCACAGCTACTGTGATACATTGTATTACATACATTGGGTGACACAAGTACACATATGGACAGTGCCACTGACAGCAGTGGGATCAACATACTGTATCACTGGGTTCAAATGCATTGACTTCATGGCAAGATAAAGTATCACAGATTATAATGAGATGTATCACAGTCTGCGTCTCTGCCCCAGCATGCACCTTGGGGAGAGTCAGTAGGAGGAGTTGGGGAGGAGTTACATGGCACACAGATTATAATGAGATGTATCACAGTCTGCGTCTCTGCCCCAGCTTGCACCTTGGGGAGAGTCAGTAGAAGGAGTTGGGGGGAGTTACATGGTGCACAGATTATAATCAGATGTATCACATTCTGCGTCTCTGCCCCAATTTGCACCTTGGGGAGAGTGAGTAGGATGAGTTGGGGGCAGTTACATGGTGCACAGATTAAAATGAGATGCGTCACAAGTTGCATTTCTCTGATACTTTTTTTTAACCTTTTATTTGCCCAAAACAATCCTCCATATCTGAAGTGCCATAAGTCTAACATACCGCGTCAGAAGTAAGAAACTGTTCTTACAGTATATATGCTGCGGCTCTGCTCCAAAAAATAGAGCCATGCGTCTAAACACAATTACTCTATGTTGCTGCATAGACCTTTTATGTCTAATTCCAGCACTGGGGAAGTGTTCAACTCCATTCAAGGGCAGTCTAAACTAAACTACTACTTTGGTACAGCACTGCACTTTGCTTTAATGCTTCAGACATACACATTATGGGCTTTGAATGGGTCCCCCTGCTTATTTGTGGGGGGATAGAGATGAGTCTTTTACAATGAGAGTGTTACTGGATCTATGTTCTATATACAGTGACACCTCGCAGCCTTAGTTACAATTTATTTTGGGATGTTTTTTGTCAGTACACTAAAACCTCCTCTTGGATAGACACAGGGGGATATTCTAGTAGCTGGGAGTTGTGCAAAAGCGTGCAGAAAGAGCCTTATCCGATTGGATTTCTAGAACAGCGGTGCGCAAACTGGGGGGCGCGACCCCCACGCGGGGCGCAAGACTGCCGTCTGGGGGGCGTGGGGTTTACAGAGGCCCCGCGCGCTTCCCGAAGGCACTTAAATTAAGTGCCGGGGGAGCTGCAGGGCCTCTGTAAACCTTCACTTACCTAGGCTCCGGCGGCTTCCTTCCTGCGTCGCCATGGCAACGCGGCATCAAAATGACGCTGTGAGGTCATGTGACGTCACGTTACTAGGGCAACGTGACGTCATGACGCCGGAGCGCAGGTGAATGGGGGTTCTGCTTTACATATTGTGAAGCGGGGGCATCCAGACACTGATTAAGGGGTGCAGGAAACTAGTCATTCACACCTGGCTTTTATTTCTAGATCGACATTTACACAGACACACACACACACACACACACACACACGTAACAAGGGCTAATTGTAGTATAATGTAATACAATAAATATATTTGTCATTTAAATGGATTTTATTCATATGTTTTATTTTAAAGCGGGGTTGGGGGCGGGACTAGGGGCGGGGTTGGGGGCGGGACTAGGTGGCGAGTAGATTTTTTGGTTGGGCGAGTAGATTTTTGGGTGATTTGTCGAACACTGTATATATTTATATAGATATTAGTATGTACCATTGACTTTTATACACCAAGTGCAATCCATTTCTGTGCGCTAAACAGTATTTTGGGGCTGGGCGCAGATGGAGAAATTTGAACTTAGTACACGAGTGCAATTGAAGTTTGACATGCGCCGAAACCCTCCACCCCTCCCCCCGCTCAGTTTGCGATGCTTAGTATATTGGCCTCAGTAGGTCTCTCCCTTCCACTTCAAAGTAACGTATTGACAACCAAAGGGGACCTGCTACAGTAGTTTTTGGTGATTTCATCAGTCCCACTTGGCAAATAGTATATTGGAGATTCAAAAAAAGAGAAAGCGCTCGTTAAAGTAACACATTCTTTGATATTTTTAATCGAAAACAATGATATTCTTCCAGTGTATTAGTCAAGCACCTTACAGTTCACAAATACACACTAGAGAGGGTTGGGGTTCCTTACAATGCATTGATCAAATACATTGTAAGGAGCCCCAACCCTCTCTAACAGCGCGTCTGAAATCTGCATTGTAAGGAATCCCAACTTTCTCTAATAGCGCGTCTGAGATCAGATGCATTCAAAGGAGCCCCAACCCTCTCTAATAGCGCGTCTGAGATCAGATGCATTGTAAGGAACCCCAACCCTCTCTAATTGTGACCCTTGCACTCACTACGAACAAGGCGGACCCCCGGTACTGAGGTGGGAAAGTAGAAACTGCGCACCCACAGCAGTGGAGGCACGTCTGGATTGTCAGCGTAGCCGGGTCGGGGTTGGAGAGAGAGGGTAGTCCAGATACTTGCCGCGGTCATGGGGAGGAGCCAGTAATGGTAGATGTCCGTTGTGCCGAGGTCGAGGGTTGGAGCTGGTGGGTTAAAAGAATGTCCTATATCCGTGGTCAGGGATGGAGAGATGCAGGTAGTCGAGGGCAAGCTGGGGTCGTTATACAGAGAGCGTCCAAGAGTCTAGCCGTGTCGGTACACATGAGGTCAAACTGAAAGCAAGAGAGGCAAGGCACAAGGCAAAGCAGGAATGTAGGAACACAAGGCTACTATGGTCTATGCTCAGCAATGTGTAACTGAGCAAGCAGAGATTAAATAGGAGGACTGGAGCAATGAAAGTGAGAGGCGGAACGGAGGTGTGGCCCCGCGGGAGCTGTGATTGGACGCAGAGCGCAGGAGACAGGTGGGCATTGTTACGGGTGTTGTGTCGCAGCTGGGGAGTGGTGCACGATCGTCCCGTGAGCGCGCCGCGCGTGAGTGACACGTGACACGAACGGGGGGTGGGACCAAGCTCCATAGAGATGTTTGAAAACCTCTGTGTGCGCGCGCTTTTGTTGCCGGTCATTTGATTAGATGAGTTATTAAAAGCAAATTGTGTAGTTACTGTACACTCTCTCCAGTTCATTTATTTTTTCGTTCCGGTTGTGCATCGCACATTTTTCACTTTGTACTATCTCCCTAGCGAACAACACACCAAAAGGTGCCCTGCAGCAACCCACAGGAGCAGGATTGAACTGATGCACCCTTTGGTTTCATAATCTCCTTTGGTGTCATCCAAAATGGCCTGGCGAAGAGTTTTTCCGTAGAGTCGCTTGTAATGAACTTTGTTATTATTGAGGATAGAGTCTATGATATTGGCCGACTAGCAAGTCTACAGTTATTGATTTAAAAAGTTAACTAGGTGCCATTCCATGTGAACATTTACAGCTGATTTGTGATAGCTCAATAACAGAGCAGAACCAGCTAGGCGCCATCTTTTCTACATGTATATACTGTAAACCCCTAGACTGATCATTTACACCATTTATAAGTGGAGTTGGTAAGGATACCTCTCTATTTATGAGACAAAGGCTTGGACATTACTGTAGTGTTTTTGATTTAAACAAACAGGGCCCAAAATCTACTGTTGGGATTGTTTTTTGGAGCCCCAGATTTGGTCTTTGGACTTGTTTTTGTCATCGTTTATAGACTGCTTGTTCACTGGATTGATTGTACTTAATATGTCATACCAAAATATTACACAACATATGAATTTATAGTCACAAATACATTTTGCGAGAGTGTACGCAACAGCTCTGCTCTGGGGGCCATGATGTTCACTTTTAAATGTCACATCTTCTTTAATATACACTAATGCAACATAGAGCGCTCCCAGGTGGTATCGAATTGGTCTAACTGCATCAATACGAGGCTCCCAACATGTTTCACAGACTCTCTTTAGTGTTAAATTGGGTAAGGATTTTAAAAGAATGATTTATCTGTTGGTGGACCTGGGGAAGAAATTATACAACGGTTGAATTAAGCCCAAAAATTAAATGGCACCTATATTGGGTTTGGCAGTGTTGTTAACCACTAGGTTCAAATAATGAGAACTACATGGTACATAAAACGCACGTGGGTTCATGTTCAACATGTCTTTGAACTCCATTATGCTTTCCCCGCATATTTGCAGCATTGTCATAGCTTTGGCCCTGCATATTTTCTACATTTATATTGAGATCCAATAGTTCCTTTATTATCCAATCACTTAAGATGATGTCATTTCTGCCAAAAAATAAAATGGAAGCCATCACATGGTACATCCACCAATTAGATTGGTGGATATATCATTTGTCAGTCAAATGTGATGTCACAGGCCTTATATAAGGTCTGTCATGTCTTATTTGACCCTAAGAAGCCGTCTGATCAACATCTCCCGGACCTGTGAAGAAGAAAAAACTACTCACCCGGGCCCACTCTTCCAGCAACTGAGGATCATGGACCCACCCTCCCCATGGCTTTCTTTCACCCCCCCTCCCCATGTCTCTTTCATCCCCCCATGTCTCTATCGCCTCCCTCCCCATGTCTCTTTCACCCCTCTCCCCATGTCTCTTTTTCACGCCCCACCCCATGGCTCTCTTTCACCCCCCTCTCTATGTCTCTTGCACCCCCTCCCCGTGTTTCTCTATCATCCCCCCCCTCCAAATGTCTCTCTATCACCCCCCCTCTAAATGTCTCTCGATCACCTCCCCATGTCTCTTTCACCCTCCCCTCCCAATGTCTCTTCACCCCTGCTCCCATGTCTCTTCACCCCTGCTCCCCATGTCTCTTTACCCCTGTTCCCATGTCTCTTCACCGCCGCTCCCCATGACTCTTTCACCCACTCCCCATGTCTCTTTCACCCACTCCCCATGTCTCTTTCACCCACTCCCCATGTCTCTTTCACCCCTCCCCATGTCTCTCTTTTAAACCCATTCCCATGTCTCTATATCACCCCCTACCTATGTCTCTCTTTCACCCTCCTCCCCTCGCCATGTCTCTTTCACCCCCCTCCCCTCACCATGTCTCTCCTTCACCCCCCTCCCCTCGCCATGACTCTCACCCCTCCACCTTCCTTCCACATGTCATAAACTCACACACACACTCACACTTAACAATTCTTGGTATATCTATAGAGGGTATTACTGTGCATCTGTATTATTTTTTAGTATAATGCTACTAGTAGTAGTACTTTTTTTTAAACAACTCTGAATTAAAATTTTAATGTATCATAATGTAACAATCATTTTTTATTTCTATAGCAACCATTTACAAAGTCACATCCCCTTCCTATTTGAAACAGGCTCTGGCAACCCCCCCCCCCCTTTTTTTGAACACTGCCCTCTCCCTAGCTGTGCAAAACTCAATTGTATCCAGTGACTGCCTGGTCACATGATCACCCCAGAGAACTTTGCATTTTTGGTCCTCTTCTGCTGCACTGGCAACCATTTAGTGAACCCTCGAACCGAATCTTCACCGATCAATCGCAACTTAGCTAATTACTTATCAATGTGTGGATTGTATTGATGCACATATCAAAGGGATTTTTTTTTTTTTTAAACGACAGCTTGGACTGCTGCTTTAAAGGTGGGCAGAGTAAGTTTGGAAACGGGGAGGAGTCACAGACCTCCAAACAATTTAAATCTGCGCACACAAACCCATGTAAACTCAACCCCAGACCCACCTCACCATATATATTTGTCTTAAGGAGTGCTACTGGGTATGTGACATTGTACAGTATAAACACAAGGAAGAGAAGCCCAATGCAACATGATCCTCCGCCGACTTAAATTTAACATGTCAAAAACAGAACTCCTTATATTTCATGCCAAACCTGGCCCTACTACCACCTTCCACATTACTGTTGGCAGAACTACTATACATGCAGTAGCCCAAGCACGCTGCCCTGGGGGTCACAGACTCCTCTCTCACATTCAAAAGGTAGCTAAACCTGTCGTTTTTTCTTCCGCAAGATACGCCCTTCCACTGTTGCTCGACAGCTAAAACTCTGACACAGACCCTCATTCTCTACCATCTCAAATACTGGAACCTTCTGCTGTCCGGTCTTACTGCCTCTCACCTGTCTCCCCTACAATCTATCCTAAACGCTGCTGCCAGAATCACTCTACTCTTTCCTAAATCTGTCTCAGCGTCTCCCCTGCTGAAATCCCTCTCCTGGCTTCCTATCAAATCCCGTATCTCACACTCAATTCTCCTCCTCACTTTTAAAGCTTTACACTCTTCTGCCCCTCCTTACAGCTCAGCTCTAATTTCTCGCTATGCACCATCCCGACTCTTGCGATCCGCCCAATGATGTCTTCTATCTACCCCTTTTGTATCTAAAGCCCTCTCTCGCCTTAAACCTTTCTCACTGACTGCCCTCACCTCTGGAGTGCCCTTCCCATCAATACCCGACTAGCACCTTCTCTATCCACCTTTAAGACCCACATTCTAACACATCTGCTTAAAGAAGCATGTGAGTAGCTCCGAGGCTGATACTATAGACCGCATACAAAAAGCTTGGCCCATTGCAGACGCACTTACCAGAACGCCGTCCTACTGTCTCTGTATGTTCTACCTACCAATTAGATTGTAAGCTCTTCAGAGCAGGGACTCCTTTTCCTAAATGTTACTTTTATGTCTGAAGCACTTATTCCCATGATCTGTTATTTGTATTATTTATATGATTGTCACGTGTATTACTGCAGTGAAGCGCTTTCTACATAAATGGCGCTATATAAATAAAGACATACAGTACATACATACATACAACATACAACATGACAAAGCATATAGTTAAATATTTATCTGTTTCTCTCTCATAAGTGGGGTCCGACTTACTTATCTCTCTCTCTCTCTCTCTCTCTCTCTCTCTCTCTCTCGTATCATCAAGAGGGTAATCTAAAGTTAATTTGCAGAATTTCAATAACCCTTGGCATTTGTAAATAGTTTCTTTAGTAAATAAAGAGTTCAATTGAAAATAGATACATTTTATTGAAGAGTTTTAAATATATTCTTAGTAAAATATGTTACAAACTGACTTATAAATATAAATCTTATTTACAGATAGTCACAGAGCTTGGCATCAGTTACAGATTAGTCAGGGTTTTTTTTTGTTTTTTTAGGGCTTAAGTATCTCATGGGGGAAATAAGTCTGGATGGTGGGTATCCGTAACGTTTAGAGATGTTATGATCCTTCTGCCTCTGAACAAAGCACTGTAGCCTCCCCTTGGAGGTATGTTGACAGGCTTACTCCCTCTCCAGTTGTGATTTCCTTTTCATAGCCTCTCTCTCCTCTCTCTGTTCTGGTGGAATAGGTATGGAAACCTCAAGCTCTTGGAGAGGCTGTTGACAGAAGGATGGAGTGAAGTTGTCCACTCTGCTGGGTACATTGATAGGAAGCTGCAGGTTAGAAAGCTGGTGCTTCTGGTTGAAAGGAGCTTGAATGGGGATAGTGGTTTGGCTGACCTTTTTAATGCATGTCACTGCAGCTTTCCGTTCTATGGATATCACTGGGAAGTGTTTGGGATTCTCTATAACTGAAGCTTTGTTTTCCCCACGTTGTTTGATTTCACTGGTTTTATTGCCAGGAGCTGGAATGGGGATAGTGGTTTGGCTCACCTTTTCAATGCATCTTACTGCAGCTTCCTGTTCTATGGATATCACTGGGAAGTGTTTGGGATTCTCTATAACTGAAGCTTTGTTTTCCCCATGTTGTTTGATTTCACTGGTTTTAATGTCAGGTCTTGTGTACTCATGTATTTTAAATAGCCTAGGCCTGGCATTAATACCGACACCTTTAATTCCAGAAATACTGTCCTGTTTTTTGGCCATGAACTTTTTAATCGCATCAGTAAGAGACCACTGAACATGAGAAGCAGAAGTCTGGCTTTGGCGTCCTTGCATTGGTCCAAGCTTATTTCCAAGTGTAATGGATTCTGCGGGTGCCCCTGGACCTGTGGGACCTGCTTTTTTACCCAATGGGTGAAATACTTGAACAGAGTTAATCATTTGGAGGCTGAGGTTGCTGTGATGGGCTTTCACCTTTCCTTGTTCAGAAGGTTCCAATGACTTCTTGCCCTTCCCAAGAACTTCTGAATTCACTCCAGGCTGATTAGCACTTTTTCTTTTGAGAGCTTTGGGGTTATTATCAGTACCACAAGCCAGCGCTTGCTCAAAACTGAAAACGCTGGTCTGGTTCTTTGTTTTCTTCACTAGCTGCTTAATATTGCTGTTCTGTTTACGTTTGATCCCCATCTCTTGAGGTGTCTTCCGCTCAGGACTATGAGTAACTGCAGGAGACTTTGCATCTTTACATTTGATCCCCATCTCCTGAGGTGTCTTCCGCTCAGGACTATGAGTAACAGCAGGTGTTTTTGCATATTTACGTTTGATCCCGATCTCCTGAGGTGTCTTCCGCTCAGGACAATGAGTAACTGCAGGAGTCTTTGCATTTTTAAGTTTGATCCCCATCTCCTGAGGTGTCTTCCGCTCAGGACTATGAGTAACTGCAGGAGTCTTTGCATCTTTACGTTTGATCCCTATCTCCTGAGTTTTCTTCAGTTTAGGATTAATATGAGTAACAGCAGGTGTCTTTGCATCCATTGTACCTTCACGGCTTTGCTGCATCTTTTCAGATACCTTATTGGAAATGTGGGCACCTGAGAGACAAACACGTTTCATCTTTTTTAACAGAACAGCCTCGTCACCAGATTGTGGGCCATGGGGTGACTTCCCTGGTATAGGAGCAGAAGAATGATTTACTGGCTTTGACATTGGTTTTACCTTCTTTTGCAGTGCAGTTTGAGGGACTTGATCCTTTGCAGCTGAATAAAGGATCTTTTTCTTCTTTGTTTCCACTTTGGAGCACTTTGGTACCCCCTCAGACTTTGACGGACACTCAGTCTTCACTGAACTCAGCACGTTATTACGAACCTTCTGAGCAATATGTGAGGGGGCCTTCACCTCTGAAGATCTCTTCGCCATATCTTTTAACCCACCCCTTTTCCACACTGGCACATATAACTCTTTGTTGCTTTGCACATCAATATGTAACTTTGAGAGGTGGCTCAGCTTCCGAGCTGGTTGAGTTGGGTACATTAGAGGTGGTTCACTTTTTTCATTAGCAGCAAGCTGAACTGCTCCTTGTGTAATTAAACTGGCCTGGGAAATATGTTGGGCTCCAAGCGAGGTCTGACACACTGTAACAAAATCAAAAAGGAGAAATAATCAATTATCATAAATACCAACACATTGTACATAATAACACAAAGGAAGAAAAGCAAACACATGCTTAATCCCTTCAGTATTGGCGAGGACTACATACTGTAGAGTTCTATATATTTGTAACACTACAGTGGCGAATGACCGTAATTAAAGATCTTTATAACAGGTAATGGTATCGGTCAAGGAGAAGATTTTGAACAATGATTAGTAAAGATTCTCCATATCTCACCTTGTAAGGTCTGCATTCCTCTAAGGGGTATGAATGGTGGCTGCTGAAGTTGTGCATACTGGGTGGCCATTATACAAGGCCCTATTGTAGCACGTCTTTCCAAATGTGTGTTGGGACGGAAAGTAACAGGCTGCGTTGTGGCTTCTCCCCTAACCTGTCCTGCAAATCCTGTGTATCCTCCTGTAGCAGTGTGGTAGAATCCTCCGTTCATGTCCGATACACGAGGGTAAGCGCGTGTTGCCTGTGGGATCTGCTGTAGATACATTGGTGTTCCTGCAGACCCTTGTTGCAAAATCATGCCTTGGGCCCCATGTCTGTAGACTTCTGTATTCCTCCCTACTGGGTGGAAGCTGTTGCTCCATGAAGGGTAAGCAGTGGTGACTGCAGGAGCACTGCAGGTCGGTGGAGGGTTCACAGCAGAGGAATTTAAAAACTGATCTGTAAGGAAGAAAGGTAAAAGTGAAGGGCCAGAAAAGCACAATCAAGGCACATTTCTTTAACACACGGGGACTCAACTCCAGTCATCAAACCCCCCACAATAGGTCAACTTTTCAGGATATTCCAGCTTTAGCACAGGTGGCCCAATCACTCAATCAGCCTCTGATTGAGTCACCTGTGCTGAAGCAGGGACTGATTGAGCGAGCTGTGCTGAAGCAGGGACGGATTGAGCCACCTCCGCTGAAGCTGGGATATCCTGAAAGCCTGACTTTGGGGGGTTAGGACTGCTTTAACAGACCTGCTAAAAGATATTCTTGATATCAAATACATATGAAATACATAGAGATGCTCACTTGGCTTGGTATTTTTATTTTGCCTTTAAAATATTTGGGGTTTTGGTTCTGGTTTTGAATAAAGTTTTTGGTGGTCTTTGTTTTGTTATGAATAGCAAGCACTAACAGGGATAATGGCTTGCTGGGAAAACACATTTATTTGATTATCAATGTTACATACCACTACTCTGATCAATAGTGGTCAGAAGTTTCAATATTTAAATACATTTTTAAGCAAGCTCCATGATTGCCTTCTATAGCATTGCTATGTATTGAAACACCAGAGCACCCGTACATTTTAGCTCAATATATGGGGTTTAATCTATAAATATATATATAGATATATATTTATACATATACATATACATATATGATGTGTTGGGATGTAACACAGACAGAAAACTATTTCTAGGTAGTTTTCAACACAAAGTGGCAACTGGCATATAAAACTTGTGCAGTCCATCACCTGCTTTCATGTCCACCTATGAACACAATGACAAATATAGATGTACCATAGCTTTCGGAACTGGATCTTTAAAAATAAAAATAAAAACATAAAAATTGCCTGTTCCTACTGTAGTATTTTGTGGTAATATTATGGTGTGGTATTCTGAGACGTCTGGTATATTGAGGTATCTGGAGGAGCACTCAGGTCAGCTATATCTGTAAATCAAGTGGCAGATTCTGCCCTCGTTTTGTGGCTTTGTCTTTTTTGGGGCCTTTGTATTACTGTAGAGTAGTGGTTTCCAACCTTTTTTTGGTTAAGGAACCATATGTGAAATTCTGAGGGACCCCAACCCTCTCTAACAACGAGTCTAAGATGAGATGCATTGTAATATACCCCAACCCTATCTAATAGTGCGTCTGAGATCAGATGAAGTGTGAGGAACCCCAATCCTCTCTAATAGCGCTTCTGAGATCAGATGCATTGTAAGGAGCCCCAACCCTCTCTAATAGCGTGTCTGAGATCAGATGCATTGTAAGGAACCCCAACCCTCTCCAATAGCGCGTTTGAGATAAGATGCATTGTACTGTAAATTCTTCTGTATTAAGTACAATTTTAAAATGACCTAAAAATTACAGCGAACCCTTTAGGGATGCCCGGGGAATCCTAGGGTTCCTAGGATCCGTGGTTGAAAAACACTGCTGTAGACAATAATTTAAGGATATGGCTGAAAGTAGTCGAACATTACACCCCACGGTGTAGAATTGGTCCAATAGTTATTGACCTAAACTTAGGGCAAGGAAAAAGCATGCCTTATACATAACTAATCCTACTGTATACACTAAGGTTCCTGTGTCTTTTTTTACTATCCCATAGATCCCATAGACGTTTGCCGCTTTGACATTTATGTATACAGTACATGTGTTCTTTTCTATACATTACTGTTCAAATCATTTAAGATTTTGAATTACAAGCCAGATATAAAAGTAAATACAATAAAACAAATATGTGTGTATGTATCTATAATAAATCAGTTTTGACATTTATAAAAAAAAATATTATCCAATTAAGGCCAGGTACCTAACCCCCCTGGGTGTTGTCTACCTCCGTCCCTCCCCCCCGCCCCCCACCCCATCCGTCTTCTTTCTCCCATCCATTGATAGGAGTCATGTTATCTGTTCTGAACCCCATAAAACATTGTGAAAGTAAACAGTTCAGAAATATAGATATTATCCATTTCTTTTTGGGTATGTAAAGGTCACGTTGCTTCCTACCTGCCATGATACAGAGTTAAGGTGGAGATAATTAGTCTCTCTGTACAGCGCCACTCTTTTCCTATCTCTGAGATGTCCACAAAACTAACGGTTTCCTTCGGGAACTAATTCAAGTCACGCACAAACAAGTTTACATTTGTGTATTTATCTCAGTCTCTAAGGCCATTCCATGATGTCATTACAGAACACTGCTGCTGGCATCTCCTAGGAGGCTCAATGATACTGTCTCGTGATGTCATAATAGAGAAATCAGCTACTGTTGACATTTAATTTCAAGTGGTTGAGAAGTGGTTAACTTGAGTAGCAGTCATAAAAATCACAGCTACTGTGATACATTGTATTACATACATTGGGTGACACAAGTACACATATGGACAGTGCCACTGACAGCAGTGGGATCAACATACTGTATCACTGGGTTCAAATGCATTGACTTCATGGCAAGATAAAGTATCACAGATTATAATGAGATGTATCACAGTCTGCGTCTCTGCCCCAGCATGCACCTTGGGGAGAGTCAGTAGGAGGAGTTGGGGAGGAGTTACATGGCACACAGATTATAATGAGATGTATCACAGTCTGCGTCTCTGCCCCAGCTTGCACCTTGGGGAGAGTCAGTAGAAGGAGTTGGGGGGAGTTACATGGTGCACAGATTATAATCAGATGTATCACATTCTGCGTCTCTGCCCCAATTTGCACCTTGGGGAGAGTGAGTAGGATGAGTTGGGGGCAGTTACATGGTGCACAGATTAAAATGATAAAAACCTTTTATTTGCCCAAAACAATCCTCCATATCTGAAGTGCCATAAGTCTAACATACCGCGTCAGAAGTAAGAAACTGTTCTTACAGTATATATGCTGCGACTCTGCTCCAAAAAATAGAGCCATGCGTCTAAACACAACTACTCTATGTTGCTGCATAGACCTTTTATGTCTAATTCCAGCACTGGGGAAGTGTTCAACTCCATTCAAGGGCAGTCTAAACTAAACTACTACTTTGGTACAGCACTGCACTTTGCTTTAATGCTTCAGACATACACATTATGGGCTTTGAATGGGTCCCCCTGCTTATTTGTGGGGGGATAGAGATGAGTCTTTTACAATGAGAGTGCTACTGGATCTATGTTCTATATACAGTGACACCTCGCAGCCTTAATTACAATTTATTTTGGGATGTTTTTTGTCAGTACACTAAAACCTCCTCTTGGATAGACACAGGGGGATATTCTAGTAGCTGGGAGTTGTGCAAAAGCGTGCAGAAAGAGCCTTATCCGATTGGATTTCTAGAACAGCGGTGCGCAAACTGGGGGGCGCGACCCCCACGCGGGGCGCAAGACTGCCGTCTGGGGGGCGTGGGGTTTACAGAGGCCCCGCGCGCTTCCCGAAGGCACTTAAATTAAGTGCCGGGGGAGCTGCAGGGCCTCTGTAAACCTTCACTTACCTAGGCTCCGGCGGCTTCCTTCCTGCGTCGCCATGGCAACGCGGCATCAAAATGACGCTGTGAGGTCATGTGACGTCACGTTACTAGGGCAACGTGACGTCATGACGCCGGAGCGCAGGTGAATGGGGGTTCTGCTTTAGATATTGTGAAGCGGGGGCATCCAGACACTGATTAAGGGGTGCAGGAAACTAGTCATTCACACCTGGCTTTTATTTCTAGATCGACATTTACACAGACACACACACACACACACACGTAACAAGGGCTAATTGTAGTATAATGTAATACAATAAATATATTTGTCATTTAAATGGATTTTATTCATATGTTTTATTTTAAAGCGGGGTTGGGGGCGGGGTTGGGGGCGGGACTAGGGGCGGGGTTGGGGGCGGGACTAGGTGGCGAGTAGATTTTTTGGTTGGGCGAGTAGATTTTTGGGTGATTTGTCGAACACTGTATATATTTATATAGATATTAGTATGTACCATTGACTTTTATACACCAAGTGCAATCCATTTCTGTGCGCTAAACAGTATTTTGGGGCTGGGCGCAGATGGAGAAATTTGAACTTAGTACACGAGTGCAATTGAAGTTTGACATGCGCCGAAACCCTCCACCCCTCCCCCCGCTCAGTTTGCGATGCTTAGTATATTGGCCTCAGTAGGTCTCTCCCTTCCACTTCAAAGTAACGTATTGACAACCAAAGGGGACCTGCTACAGTAGTTTTTGGTGATTTCATCAGTCCCACTTGGCAAATAGTATATTGGAGATTCAAAAAAAGAGAAAGCGCTCGTTAAAGTAACACATTCTTTGATATTTTTAATCGAAAACAATGATATTCTTCCAGTGTATTAGTCAAGCACCTTACAGTTCACAAATACACACTAGAGAGGGTTGGGGTTCCTTACAATGCATTGATTAAATACATTGTAAGGAGCCCCAACCCTCTCTAACAGCGCGTCTGAAATCTGCATTGTAAGGAATCCCAACTTTCTCTAATAGCGCGTCTGAGATCAGATGCATTCAAAGGAGCCCCAACCCTCTCTAATAGCGCGTCTGAGATCAGATGCATTGTAAGGAACCCCAACCCTCTCTAATTGTGACCCTTGCACTCACCACGAACAAGGCGGACCCCCGGTACTGAGGTGGGAAAGTAGAAACTGCGCACCCACAGCAGTGGAGGCACGCCTGGATTGTCAGCGTAGCCGGGTCGGGGTTGGAGAGAGAGGGTAGTCCAGATACTTGCCGCGGTCATGGGGAGGAGCCAGTAACGGTAGATGTCCGTTGTGCCGAGGTCGAGGGTTGGAGCTGGTGGGTTAAAAGAATGTCCTATATCCGTGGTCAGGGATGGAGAGATGCAGGTAGTCGAGGGCAAGCTGGGGTCGTTATACAGAGAGCGTCCAAGAGTCTAGCCGTGTCGGTACACATGAGGTCAAACTGAAAGCAAGAGAGGCAAGGCACAAGGCAAAGCAGGAATGTAGGAACACAAGGCTACTATGGTCTATGCTCAGCAATGTGTAACTGAGCAAGCAGAGATTAAATAGGAGGACTGGAGCAATGAAAGTGAGAGGCGGAACGGAGGTGTGGCCCCGCGGGAGCTGTGATTGGACGCAGAGCGCAGGAGACAGGTGGGCATTGTTACGGGTGTTGTGTCGCAGCTGGGGAGTGGTGCACGATCGTCCCGTGAGCGCGCCGCGCGTGAGTGACACGTGACACGAACGGGGGGTGGGACCAAGCTCCATAGAGATGTTTGAAAACCTTTGTGTGCGCGCGCTTTTGTTGCCGGTCATTTGATTAGATAAGTTATTAAAAGCAAATTGTGTAGTTACTGTACACTCTCTCCAGTTCATTTATTTTTTCGTTCCGGTTGTGCATCGCACATTTTTCACTTTGTACTATCTCCCTAGCGAACAACACACCAAAAGGTGCCCTGCAGCAACCCACAGGAGCAGGATTGAACTGATGCACCCTTTGGTTTCATAATCTCCTTTGGTGTCATCCAAAATGGCCTGGCGAAGAGTTTTTCCGTAGAGTCGCTTGTAATGAACTTTGTTATTATTGAGGATAGAGTCTATGATATTGGCCGACTAGCAAGTCTACAGTTATTGATTTAAAAAGTTAACTAGGTGCCATTCCATGTGAACATTTACAGCTGATTTGTGATAGCTCAATAACAGAGCAGAACCAGCTAGGCGCCATCTTTTCTACATGTATATACTGTAAACCCCTAGACTGATCATTTACACCATTTATAAGTGGAGTTGGTAAGGATACCTCTCTATTTATGAGACAAAGGCTTGGACATTACTGTAGTGTTTTTGATTTAAACAAACAGGGCCCAAAATCTACTGTTGGGATTGTTTTTTGGAGCCCCAGATTTGGTCTTTGGACTTGTTTTTGTCATAGTTTATAGACTGCTTGTTCACTGGATTGATTGTACTTAATATGTCATACCAAAATATTACACAACATATGAATTTATAGTCACAAATACATTTTGCGAGAGTGTACGCAACAGCTCTACTCTGGGGGCCATGATGTTCACTTTTAAATGTCACATCTTCTTTAATATACACTAATGCAACATAGAGCGCTCCCAGGTGGTATCGAATTGGTCTAACTGCATCAATACGAGGCTCCCAACATGTTTCACAGACTCTCTTTAGTGTTAAATTGGGTAAGGATTTTAAAAGAATGATTTATCTGTTGGTGGACCTGGGGAAGAAATTATACAACGGTTGAATTAACAGAAAAAAGGTAAGGTGCAAAACAGCGCTAATGATATTGATTGAAATTAAATAAATGTTCAGGCAGCCAGGTGGATGACTGGTAGTACAACCAGTCAGGGAAGCAAAATGAGAAAAAAGGTTAAACCGGCGCCAAAGGGGGGTAAATACCAGACCAGTGGAGGGTGTGACAGTCCAAATACAGTCCTTGGGATGCTGAATAGTGATGATTTCAACTCAGCAGTGTATATGTGGAAAAAGAAAAGAAAAAGATAATGGTGCAGTAAATCAACACAGGGGGGGGGGGGGAAAATGCACAGATAATTTACAGATAATGACAAACAAGACATACAAACATGAAACAATAGCACGGCCTAAATATTAATAAAAAGCAATTTATTTGTGTGGAAAGTGCATGAACCGCATCCGGAGGGGTAAAATTACAACCCTACTCACAGAATGCTGGAAGGGTACAGGCAATGATCTGGTGCGTGCAGCTGGGCTCTCAAGATGGCGACCGGAGCACTTGGGCTGGCGTCTACACGTGACTGGAATGCCAGGCTGGTGACTCAGATGACGGGACCTCTGGGCGGACGTGACGTCACCTCCGTTGTAATTTCTCCACCGGCTCACAGGTCTCCAGTCCTCCAGTCCTCCTCAGCAGCCGCAATATCGCCGCACCGGTTTTAAAACACTTTTCAGAGACTGCAGATTTCTCCTTAGGAACTGCAGACTTCTTCCACACAGTGAAACACTCTAAAAACTTGGAACTTCCCAACGCGTTTCGTACGCATGCGCGTACTTGAAAAAGTACGCGCATGCGTACGAAACGCGTTGGGAAGTTCCAAGTTTTTAGAGTGTTTCACTGTGTGGAAGAAGTCTGCAGTTCCTAAGGAGAAATCTGCAGTCTCTGAAAAGTGTTTTAAAACCGGTGCGGCGATATTGCGGCTGCTGAGGAGGACTGGAGGACTGGAGACCTGTGAGCCGGTGGAGAAATTACAACGGAGGTGACGTCACGTCCGCCCAGAGGTCCCGTCATCTGAGTCACCAGCCTGGCATTCCAGTCACGTGTAGACGCCAGCCCAAGTGCTCCGGTCGCCATCTTGAGAGCCCAGCTGCACGCACCAGATCATTGCCTGTACCCTTCCAGCATTCTGTGAGTAGGGTTGTAATTTTACCCCTCCGGATGCGGTTCATGCACTTTCCACACAAATAAATTGCTTTTTATTAATATTTAGGCCGTGCTATTGTTTCATGTTTGTATGTCTTGTTTGTCATTATCTGTAAATTATCTGTGCATTTCCCCCCCCCCCCCCCCCTGTGTTGATTTACTGCACCATTATCTTTTTCTTTTCTTTTTCCACATATACACTGCTGAGTTGAAATCATCACTATTCAGCATCCCAAGGACTGTATTTGGACTGTCACACCCTCCACTGGTCTGGTATTTACCCCCCTTTGGCGCCGGTTTAACCTTTTTTCTCAACGGTTGAATTAAGCCCAAAAATTAAATGGCACCTATATTGGGTTTGGCAGTGTTGTTAACCACTAGGTTCAAATAATGAGAACTACATGGTACATAAAACGCACGTGGGTTCATGTTCAACATGTCTTTGAACTCCATTATGCTTTCCCCGCATATTTGCAGCATTGTCATAGCTTTGGCCCTGCATATTTTCTACATTTATATTGAGATCCAATAGTTCCTTTATTATCCAATCACTTAAGATGATGTCATTTCTGCCAAAAAATAAAATGGAAGCCATCACATGGTACATCCACCAATTAGATTGGTGGATATATAATTTGTCAGTCAAATGTGATGTCACAGGCCTTATATAAGGTCTGTCATGTCTTATTTGACCCTAAGAAGCCGTCTGATCAACATCTCCCGGACCTGTGAAGAAGAAAAAACTACTCACCCGGGCCCACTCTTCCAGCAACTGAGGATCATGGACCCACCCTCCCCATGGCTTTCTTTCACCCCCCCTCCCCATGTCTCTTTCATCCCCCCATGTCTCTCTATCGCCTCCCTCCCCATGTCTCTTTCACCCCTCTCCCCATGTCTCTTTTTCACGCCCCACCCCATGGCTCTCTTTCACCCCCCTCTCTATGTCTCTTGCACCCCCTCCCCGTGTTTCTCTATCATCCCCCCCTCTAAATGTCTCTCGATCACCTCCCCATGTCTCTTTCACCCTCCCCTCCCAATGTCTCTTCACCCCTGCTCCCATGTCTCTTCACCCCTGCTCCCCATGTCTCTTTACCCCTGTTCCCATGTCTCTTCACCGCCGCTCCCCATGACTCTTTCACCCACTCCCCATGACTCTTTCACCCACTCCCCATGTCTCTTTCACCCCTCCCCATGTCTCTCTTTTAAACCCATTCCCATGTCTCTATATCACCCCCTACCTATGTCTCTCTTTCACCCTCCTCCCCTCGCCATGTCTCTTTCACCCCCCTCCCCTCACCATGTCTCTCCTTCACCCCCCTCCCCTCGCCATGACTCTCACCCCTCCACCTTCCTTCCACATGTCATAAACTCACACACACACTCACACTGAACAATTCTTGGTATATCTATAGAGGGTATTACTGTGCATCTGTATTATTTTTTAGTATAATGCTACTAGTAGTAGTACTTTTTTTTAAACAACTCTGAATTAAAATTTTAATGTATCATAATGTAACAATCATTTTTTGTTTCTATAGCAACCATTTACAAAGTCACATCCCCTTCCTATTTTGAAACAGGCTCTGGCAACCCCCCCCCCCTTTTTTTGAACACTGCCCTCTCCCTAGCTGTGCAAAACTCAATTGTATCCAGTGACTGCCTGGTCACATGATCACCCCAGAGAACTTTGCATTTTTGGTCCTCTTCTGCTGCACTGGCAACCATTTAGTCAACCGCCGAGCCGAATCTTCACCGATCAATCGCAACTTAGCTAATTACTTATCAATGTGTGGATTGTATTGATGCACATATCAAAGGGATTTTTTTTTTTTAAACGACAGCTTGGACTGCTGCTTTAAAGGTGGGCAGAGTAAGTTTGGAAACGGGGAGGAGTCACAGACCTCCAAACAATTTAAATCTGCGCACACAAACCCATGTAAACTCAACCCCAGACCCACCTCACCATATATATTTGTCTTAAGGAGTGCTACTGGGTATGTGACATTGTACAGTATAAACACAAGGAAGAGAAGCCCAATGCAACATGATCCTCCGCCGACTTAAATTTAACATGTCAAAAACAGAACTCCTTATATTTCATGCCAAACCTGGCCCTACTACCACCTTCCACATTACTGTTGGAAGAACTACTATACATGCAGTAGCCCAAGCACGCTGCCCTGGGGGTCACAGACTCCTCTCTCACATTCAAAAGGTAGCTAAACCTGTCGTTTTTTCTTCCGCAAGATACGCCCTTCCACTGTTGCTCGACAGCTAAAACTCTGACACAGACCCTCATTCTCTACCATCTCAAATACTGGAACCTTCTGCTGTCCGGTCTTACTGCCTCTCACCTGTCTCCCCTACAATCTATCCTAAACGCTGCTGCCAGAATCACTCTACTCTTTCCTAAATCTGTCTCAGCGTCTCCCCTGCTGAAATCCCTCTCCTGGCTTCCTATCAAATCCCGTATCTCACACTCAATTCTCCTCCTCACTTTTAAAGCTTTACACTCTTCTGCCCCTCCTTACAGCTCAGCTCTAATTTCTCGCTATGCACCATCCCGACTCTTGCGATCCGCCCAATGATGTCTTCTATCTACCCCTTTTGTATCTAAAGCCCTCTCTCGCCTTAAACCTTTCTCACTGACTGCCCTCACCTCTGGAGTGCCCTTCCCATCAATACCCGACTAGCACCTTCTCTATCCACCTTTAAGACCCACATTCTAACACATCTGCTTAAAGAAGCATGTGAGTAGCTCCGAGGCTGATACTATAGACCGCATACAAAAAGCTTGGCCCATTGCAGACGCACTTACCAGAACGCCGTCCTACTGTCTCTGTATGTTCTACCTACCAATTAGATTGTAAGCTCTTCAGAGCAGGGACTCCTTTTCCTAAATGTTACTTTTATGTCTGAAGCACTTATTCCCATGATCTGTTATTTGTATTATTTATATGATTGTCACGTGTATTACTGCGGTGAAGCGCTTTCTACATAAATGGCGCTATATAAATAAAGACATACAGTACATACATACATACAACATACAACATGACAAAGCATATAGTTAAATATTTATCTGTTTCTCTCTCATAAGTGGGGTCCGACTTACTTATCTCTCTCTCTCTCTCTCTCTCTCTCTCTCTCTCTCTCTCTCTCTCTCTCTCTCTCTCTCTCTCTCGTATCATCAAGAGGGTAATCTAAAGTTAATTTGCAGAATTTCAATAACCCTTGGCATTTGTAAATAGTTTCTTTAGTAAATAAAGAGTTCAATTGAAAATAGATACATTTTATTGAAGAGTTTTAAATATATTCTTAGTAAAATATGTTACAAACTGACTTATAAATATAAATCTTATTTACAGATAGTCACAGAGCTTGGCATCAGTTACAGATTAGTCAGGGTTTTTTTTTGTTTTTTTAGGGCTTAAGTATCTCATGGGGGAAATAAGTCTGGATGGTGGGTATCCGTAACGTTTAGAGATGTTATGATCCTTCTGCCTCTGAACAAAGCACTGTAGCCTCCCCTTGGAGGTATGTTGACAGGCTTACTCCCTCTCCAGTTGTGATTTCCTTTTCATAGCCTCTCTCTCCTCTCTCTGTTCTGGTGGAATAGGTATGGAAACCTCAAGCTCTTGGAGAGGCTGTTGACAGAAGGATGGAGTGAAGTTGTCCACTCTGCTGGGTACATTGATAGGAAGCTGCAGGTTAGAAAGCTGGTGCTTCTGGTTGAAAGGAGCTTGAATGGGGATAGTGGTTTGGCTGACCTTTTTAATGCATGTCACTGCAGCTTTCCGTTCTATGGATATCACTGGGAAGTGTTTGGGATTCTCTATAACTGAAGCTTTGTTTTCCCCACATTGTTTGATTTCACTGGTTTTAATGCCAGGAGCTGGAATGGGGATAGGGGTTTGGCTGACCTTTTCAATGCATCTTACTGCAGCTTCCTGTTCTATGGATATCACTGGGAAGTGTTTGGGATTCTCTATAACTGAAGCTTTGTTTTCCCCATGTTGTTTGATTTCACTGGTTTTAATGTCAGGTCTTGTGTACTCATGTATTTTAAATAGCCTAGGCCTGGCATTAATACCGACACCTTTAATTCCAGAAATACTGTCCTGTTTTTTGGCCATGAACCTTTTAATCGCATCAGTAAGAGACCACTGAACATGAGAAGCAGAAGTCTGGCTTTGGCGTCCTTGCATTGGTCCAAGCTTATTTCCAAGTGTAATGGATTCTGCGGGTGCCCCTGGACCTGTGGGACCTGCTTTTTTACCCAATGGGTGAAATACTTGAACAGAGTTAATCATTTGGAGGCTGAGGTTGCTGTGATGGGCTTTCACCTTTCCTTGTTCAGAAGGTTCCAATGACTTCTTGCCCTTCCCAAGAACTTCTGAATTCACTCCAGGCTGATTAGCACTTTTTCTTTTGAGAGCTTTGGGGTTATTATCAGTACCACAAGCCAGCGCTTGCTCAAAACTGAAAACGCTGGTCTGGTTCTTTGTTTTCTTCACTAGCTGCTTAATATTGCTGTTCTGTTTACGTTTGATCCCCATCTCTTGAGGTGTCTTCCGCTCAGGACTATGAGTAACTGCAGGAGACTTTGCATCTTTACATTTGATCCCCATCTCCTGAGGTGTCTTCCGCTCAGGACTATGAGTAACAGCAGGTGTTTTTGCATATTTACGTTTGATCCCGATCTCCTGAGGTGTCTTCCGCTCAGGACAATGAGTAACTGCAGGAGTCTTTGCATTTTTAAGTTTGATCCCCATCTCCTGAGGTGTCTTCCGCTCAGGACTATGAGTAACTGCAGGAGTTTTTGCATATTTACGTTTGATCCCCATCTCCTGAGGTGTCTTCCGCTCAGGACTATGAGTAACTGCAGGAGTCTTTGCATCTTTACGTTTGATCCCTATCTCCTGAGTTTTCTTCAGTTTAGGATTAATATGAGTAACAGCAGGTGTCTTTGCATCCATTGTACCTTCACGGCTTTGCTGCATCTTTTCAGATACCTTATTGGAAATGTGGGCACCTGAGAGACAAACACGTTTCATCTTTTTTAACAGAACAGCCTCGTCACCAGATTGTGGGCCATGGGGTGACTTCCCTGGTATAGGAGCAGAAGAATGATTTACTGGCTTTGACATTGGTTTTACCTTTTGCAGTGCAGTTTGAGGGACTTGATCCTTTGCAGCTGAATAAAGGATCTTTTTCTTCTTTGTTTCCACTTTGGAGCACTTTGGTACCCCCTCAGACTTTGACGGACACTCAGTCTTCACTGAACTCAGCACGTTATTACGAACCTTCTGAGCAATATGTGAGGGGGCCTTCACCTCTGAAGATCTCTTCGCCATATCTTTTAACCCACCCCTTTTCCACACTGGCACATATAACTCTTTGTTGCTTTGCACATCAATATGTAACTTTGAGAGGTGGCTCAGCTTCCGAGCTGGTTGAGTTGGGTACATTAGAGGTGGTTCACTTTTTTCATTAGCAGCAAGCTGAACTGCTCCTTGTGTAATTAAACTGGCCTGGGAAATATGTTGGGCTCCAAGCGAGGTCTGACACACTGTAACAAAATCAAAAAGGAGAAATAATCAATTATCATAAATACCAACACATTGTACATAATAACACAAAGGAAGAAAAGCAAACACATGCTTAATCCCTTCAGTATTGGCGAGGACTACATACTGTAGAGTTCTATATATTTGTAACACTACAGTGGCGAATGACCGTAATTAAAGATCTTTATAACAGGTAATGGTATCGGTCAAGGAGAAGATTTTGAACAATGATTAGTAAAGATTCTCCATATCTCACCTTGTAAGGTCTGCATTCCTCTAAGGGGTATGAATGGTGGCTGCTGAAGTTGTGCATACTGGGTGGCCATTATACAAGGCCCTATTGTAGCACGTCTTTCCAAATGTGTGTTGGGACGGAAAGTAACAGGCTGCGTTGTGGCTTCTCCCCTAACCTGTCCTGCAAATCCTGTGTATCCTCCTGTAGCAGTGTGGTAGAATCCTCCGTTCATGTCCGATACACGAGGGTAAGCGCGTGTTGCCTGTGGGATCTGCTGTAGATACATTGGTGTTCCTGCAGACCCTTGTTGCAAAATCATGCCTTGGGCCCCATGTCTGTAGACTTCTGTATTCCTCCCTACTGGGTGGAAGCTGTTGCTCCATGAAGGGTAAGCAGTGGTGACTGCAGGAGCACTGCAGGTCGGTGGAGGGTTCACAGCAGAGGAATTTAAAAACTGATCTGTAAGGAAGAAAGGTAAAAGTGAAGGGCCAGAAAAGCACAATCAAGGCACATTTCTTTAACACACGGGGACTCAACTCCAGTCATCAAACCCCCCACAATAGGTCAACTTTTCAGGATATTCCAGCTTTAGCACAGGTGGCCCAATCACTCAATCAGCCTCTGATTGAGTCACCTGTGCTGAAGCAGGGACTGATTGAGCGAGCTGTGCTGAAGCAGGGACGGATTGAGCCACCTCCGCTGAAGCTGGGATATCCTGAAAGCCTGACTTTGGGGGGTTAGGACTGCTTTAACAGACCTGCTAAAAGATATTCTTGATATCAAATACATATGAAATACATAGAGATGCTCACTTGGCTTGGTATTTTTATTTTGCCTTTAAAATATTTGGGGTTTTGGTTCTGGTTTTGAATAAAGTTTTTGGTGGTCTTTGTTTTGTTATGAATAGCAAGCACTAACAGGGATAATGGCTTGCTGGGAAAACACATTTATTTGATTATCAATGTTACATACCACTACTCTGATCAATAGTGGTCAGAAGTTTCAATATTTAAATACATTTTTAAGCAAGCTCCATGATTGCCTTCTATAGCATTGCTATGTATTGAAACACCAGAGCACCCGTACATTTTAGCTCAATATATGGGGTTTAATCTATAAATATATATAGATATATATTTATACATATACATATACATATATGATGTGTTGGGATGTAACACAGACAGAAAACTATTTCTAGGTAGTTTTCAACACAAAGTGGCAACTGGCATATAAAACTTGTGCAGTCCATCACCTGCTTTCATGTCCACCTATGAACACAATGACAAATATAGATGTACCATAGCTTTCGGAACTGGATCTTTAAAAATAAAAATAAAAACATAAAAATTGCCTGTTCCTACTGTAGTATTTTGTGGTAATATTATGGTGTGGTATTCTGAGACGTCTGGTATATTGAGGTATCTGGAGGAGCACTCAGGTCAGCTATATCTGTAAATCAAGTGGCAGATTCTGCCCTCGTTTTGTGGCTTTGTCTTTTTTGGGGCCTTTGTATTACTGTAGAGTAGTGGTTTCCAACCTTTTTTTGGTTAAGGAACCATATGTGAAATTCTGAGGGACCCCAACCCTCTCTAACAACGAGTCTAAGATGAGATGCATTGTAATATACCCCAACCCTATCTAATAGTGCGTCTGAGATCAGATGAAGTGTGAGGAACCCCAATCCTCTCTAATAGCGCTTCTGAGATCAGATGCATTGTAAGGAGCCCCAACCCTCTCTAATAGCGCGTCTGAGATCAGATGCATTGTAAGGAACCCCAACCCTCTCCAATAGCGCGTTTGAGATAAGATGCATTGTACTGTAAATTCTTCTGTATTAAGTACAATTTTAAAATGACCTAAAAATTACAGCGAACCCTTTAGGGATGCCCGGGGAATCCTAGGGTTCCTAGGATCCGTGGTTGAAAAACACTGCTGTAGACAATAATTTAAGGATATGGCTGAAAGTAGTCGAACATTACACCCCACGGTGTAGAATTGGTCCAATAGTTATTGACCTAAACTTAGGGCAAGGAAAAAGCATGCCTTATACATAACTAATCCTACTGTATACACTAAGGTTCCTGTGTCTTTTTTTACTATCCCATAGATCCCATAGACGTTTGCCGCTTTGACATTTATGTATACAGTACATGTGTTCTTTTCTATACATTACTGTTCAAATCATTTAAGATTTTGAATTACAAGCCAGATATAAAAGTAAATACAATAAAACAAATATGTGTGTATGTATCTATAATAAATCAGTTTTGACATTTATAAAAAAAAATATTATCCAATTAAGGCCAGGTACCTAACCCCCCTGGGTGTTGTCTACCTCCGTCCCTCCCCCCCGCCCCCCACCCCATCCGTCTTCTTTCTCCCATCCATTGATAGGAGTCATGTTATCTGTTCTGTACCCCATAAAACATTGTGAAAGTAAACAGTTCAGAAATATAGATATTATCCATTTCTTTTTGGGTATGTAAAGGTCACGTTGCTTCCTACCTGCCATGATACAGAGTTAAGGTGGAGATAATTAGTCTCTCTGTACAGCGCCACTCTTTTCCTATCTCTGAGATGTCCACAAAACTAACGGTTTCCTTCGGGAACTAATTCAAGTCACGCACAAACAAGTTTACATTTGTGTATTTATCTCAGTCTCTAAGGCGATTCCATGATGTCATTACAGAACACTGCTGCTGGCATCTCCTAGGAGGCTCAATGATACTGTCTCGTGATGTCATAATAGAGAAATCAGCTACTGTTGACATTTAATTTCAAGTGGTTGAGAAGTGGTTAACTTGAGTAGCAGTCATAAAAATCACAGCTACTGTGATACATTGTATTACATACATTGGGTGACACAAGTACACATATGGA
Source organism: Ascaphus truei (assembly GCF_040206685.1). NCBI lineage: Eukaryota > Metazoa > Chordata > Amphibia > Anura > Ascaphidae > Ascaphus > Ascaphus truei. The sequence goes on from NW_027456972.1 coordinate 69,978, forward strand.
CAGTGCCACTGACAGCAGTGGGATCAACATACTGTATCACTGGGTTCAAATGCATTGACTTCATGGCAAGATAAAGTATCACAGATTATAATGAGATGTATCACAGTCTGCGTCTCTGCCCCAGCATGCACCTTGGGGAGAGTCAGTAGGAGGAGTTGGGGAGGAGTTACATGGCACACAGATTATAATGAGCTGTATCACAGTCTGCGTCTCTGCCCCAGCTTGCACCTTGGGGAGAGTCAGTAGAAGGAGTTGGGGGGAGTTACATGGTGCACAGATTATAATCAGATGTATCACATTCTGCGTCTCTGCCCCAGCTTGCACCTTGGGGAGAGTCAGTAGAAGGAGTTGGGGGGAGTTACATGGCACACAGATTATAATGAGATGTATCACAGTCTGCGTCTCTGCCCCAGCTTGCACCTTGGGGAGAGTCAGTAGGAGGAGTTGGGGGCAGTTACATGGTGCACAAATTATAATCAGATGTATCACATTCTGCGTCTCTGCCCCAATTTGCACCTTGGGGAGAGTGAGTAGGATGAGTTGGGGGCAGTTACATGGTGCACAGATTAAAATGAGATGCGTCACAAGTTGCATTTCTCTGATACTTTTTTTTAACCTTTTATTTGCCCAAAACAATCCTCCATATCTGAAGTGCCATAAGTCTAACATACCGCGTCAGAAGTAAGAAACTGTTCTTACAGTATATATGCTGCGGCTCTGCTCCAAAAAATAGAGCCATGTGTCTAAACACAACTACTCTATGTTGCTGCATAGACCTTTTATGTCTAATTCCAGCACTGGGGAAGTGTTCAACTCCATTCAAGGGCAGTCTAAACTAAACTACTACTTTGGTACAGCACTGCACTTTGCTTTAATGCTTCAGACATACACATTATGGGCTTTGAATGGGTCCCCCTGCTTATTTGTGGGGGGATAGAGATGAGTCTTTTACAATGAGAGTGCTACTGGATCTATGTTCTATATACAGTGACACCTCGCAGCCTTAATTACAATTTATTTTGGGATGTTTTTTGTCAGTACACTAAAACCTCCTCTTGGATAGACACAGGGGGATATTCTAGTAGCTGGGAGTTGTGCAAAAGCGTGCAGAAAGAGCCTTATCCGATTGGATTTCTAGAACAGCGGTGCGCAAACTGGGGGGCGCGACCCCCACGCGGGGCGCAAGACTGCCGTCTGGGGGGCGTGGGGTTTACAGAGGCCCCGCGCGCTTCCCGAAGGCACTTAAATTAAGTGCCGGGGGAGCTGCAGGGCCTCTGTAAACCTTCACTTACCTAGGCTCCGGCGGCTTCCTTCCTGCGTCGCCGTGGCAACGCGGCATCAAAATGACGCTGTGAGGTCATGTGACGTCACGTTACTAGGGCAACGTGACGTCATGACGCCGGAGCGCAGGTGAATGGGGGTTCTGCTTTAGATATTGTGAAGCGGGGGCATCCAGACACTGATTAAGGGGTGTAGGAAACTAGTCATTCACACCTGGCTTTTATTTCTAGATCGACATTTACACAGACACACACACACACACGTAACAAGGGCTAATTGTAGTATAATGTAATACAATAAATATATTTGTCATTTAAATGGATTTTATTCATATGTTTTATTTTAAAGCGGGGTTGGGGGCGGGGTTGGGGGCGGGACTAGGGGCGGGGTTGGGGGCGGGACTAGGTGGCGAGTAGATTTTTTGGTTGGGCGAGTAGATTTTTGGGTGATTTGTCAAACACTGTATATATTTATATAGATATTAGTATGTACCATTGACTTTTATACACCAAGTGCAATCCATTTCTGTGCGCTAAACAGTATTTTGGGGCTGGGCGCAGATGGAGAAATTTGAACTTAGTACACGAGTGCAATTGAAGTTTGACATGCGCCGAAACCCTCCACCCCTCCCCCCGCTCAGTTTGCGATGCTTAGTATATTGGCCTCAGTAGGTCTCTCCCTTCCACTTCAAAGTAACGTATTGACAACCAAAGGGGACCTGCTACAGTAGTTTTTGGTGATTTCATCAGTCCCACTTGGCAAATAGTATATTGGAGATTCAAAAAAAGAGAAAGCGCTCGTTAAAGTAACACATTCTTTGATATTTTTAATCGAAAACAATGATATTCTTCCAGTGTATTAGTCAAGCACCTTACAGTTCACAAATACACTCTAGAGAGGGTTGGGGTTCCTTACAATGCATTGATCAAATACATTGTAAGGAGCCCCAACCCTCTCTAACAGCGCGTCTGAAATCTGCATTGTAAGGAATCCCAACTTTCTCTAATAGCGCGTCTGAGATCAGATGCATTCAAAGGAGCCCCAACCCTCTCTAATATCGCGTCTGAGATCAGATGCATTGTAAGGAACCCCAACCCTCTCTAATTGTGACCCTTGCACTCACCACGAACAAGGCGGACCCCCGGTACTGAGGTGGGAAAGTAGAAACTGCGCACCCACAGCAGTGGAGGCACGCCTGGATTGTCAGCGTAGCCGGGTCGGGGTTGGAGAGAGAGGGTAGTCCAGATACTTGCCGCGGTCATGGGGAGGAGCCAGTAACGGTAGATGTCCGTTGTGCCGAGGTCGAGGGTTGGAGCTGGTGGGTTAAAAGAATGTCCTATATCCGTGGTCAGGGATGGAGAGATGCAGGTAGTCGAGGGCAAGCTGGGGTCGTTATACAGAGAGCGTCCAAGAGTCTAGCCGTGTCGGTACACATGAGGTCAAACTGAAAGCAAGAGAGGCAAGGCGCAAGGCAAAGCAGGAATGTAGGAACACAAGGCTACTATGGTCTATGCTCAGCAATGTGTAACTGAGCAAGCAGAGATTAAATAGGAGGACTGGAGCAATGAAAGTGAGAGGCGGAACGGAGGTGTGGCCCCGCGGGAGCTGTGATTGGACGCAGAGCGCAGGAGACAGGTGGGCATTGTTACGGGTGTTGTGTCGCAGCTGGGGAGTGGTGCACGATCGTCCCGTGAGCGCGCCGCGCGTGAGTGACACGTGACACGAACGGGGGGTGGGACCAAGCTCCATAGAGATGTTTGAAAACCTCTGTGTGCGCGCGCTTTTGTTGCCGGTCATTTGATTAGATGAGTTATTAAAAGCAAATTGTGTAGTTACTGTACACTCTCTCCAGTTCATTTATTTTTTCGTTCCGGTTGTGCATCGCACATTTTTCACTTTGTACTATCTCCCTAGCGAACAACACACCAAAAGGTGCCCTGCAGCAACCCACAGGAGCAGGATTGAACTGATGCACCCTTTGGTTTCATAATCTCCTTTGGTGTCATCCAAAATGGCCTGGCGAAGAGTTTTTCCGTAGAGTCGCTTGTAATGAACTTTGTTATTATTGAGGATAGAGTCTATGATATTGGCCGACTAGCAAGTCTACAGTTATTGATTTAAAAAGTTAATTAGGTGCCATTCCATGTGAACATTTACAGCTGATTTGTGATAGCTCAATAACAGAGCAGAACCAGCTAGGCGCCATCTTTTCTACATGTATATACTGTAAACCCCTAGACTGATCATTTACACCATTTATAAGTGGAGTTGGTAAGGATACCTCTCTATTTATGAGACAAAGGCTTGGACATTACTGTAGTGTTTTTGATTTAAACAAACAGGGCCCAAAATCTACTGTTGGGATTGTTTTTTGGAGCCCCAGATTTGGTCTTTGGACTTGTTTTTGTCATAGTTTATAGACTGCTTGTTCACTGGATTGATTGTACTTAATATGTCATACCAAAATATTACACAACATATGAATTTATAGTCACAAATACATTTTGCGAGAGTGTACGCAACAGCTCTACTCTGGGGGCCATGATGTTCACTTTTAAATGTCACATCTTCTTTAATATACACTAATGCAACATAGAGCGCTCCCAGGTGGTATCGAATTGGTCTAACTGCATCAATACGAGGCTCCCAACATGTTTCACAGACTCTCTTTAGTGTTAAATTGGGTAAGGATTTTAAAAGAATGATTTATCTGTTGGTGGACCTGGGGAAGAAATTATACAACGGTTGAATTAAGCCCAAAAATTAAATGGCACCTATATTGGGTTTGGCAGTGTTGTTAACCACTAGGTTCAAATAATGAGAACTACATGGTACATAAAACGCACGTGGGTTCATGTTCAACATGTCTTTGAACTCCATTATGCTTTCCCCGCATATTTGCAGCATTGTCATAGCTTTGGCCCTGCATATTTTCTACATTTATATTGAGATCCAATAGTTCCTTTATTATCCAATCACTTAAGATGATGTCATTTCTGCCAAAAAATAAAATGGAAGCCATCACATGGTACATCCACCAATTAGATTGGTGGATATATCATTTGTCAGTCAAATGTGATGTCACAGGCCTTATATAAGGTCTGTCATGTCTTATTTGACCCTAAGAAGCCGTCTGATCAACATCTCCCGGACCTGTGAAGAAGAAAAAACTACTCACCCGGGCCCACTCTTCCAGCAACTGAGGATCATGGACCCACCCTCCCCATGGCTTTCTTTCACCCCCCCTCCCCATGTCTCTTTCATCCCCCCATGTCTCTCTATCGCCTCCCTCCCCATGTCTCTTTCACCCCTCTCCCCATGTCTCTTTTTCACGCCCCACCCCATGGCTCTCTTTCACCCCCCTCTCTATGTCTCTTGCACCCCCTCCCCGTGTTTCTCTATCATCCCCCCCCTCCAAATGTCTCTCTATCACCCCCCCTCTAAATGTCTCTCGATCACCTCCCCATGTCTCTTTCACCCTCCCCTCCCAATGTCTCTTCACCCCTGCTCCCATGTCTCTTCACCCCTGCTCCCCATGTCTCTTTACCCCTGTTCCCATGTCTCTTCACCGCCGCTCCCCATGACTCTTTCACCCACTCCCCATGTCTCTTTCACCCACTCCCCATGTCTCTTTCACCCCTCCCCATGTCTCTCTTTTAAACCCATTCCCATGTCTCTATATCAGCCCCTACCTATGTCTCTCTTTCACCCTCCTCCCCTCGCCATGTCTCTTTCACCCCCCTCCCCTCACCATGTCTCTCCTTCACCCCCCTCCCCTCGCCATGACTCTCACCCCTCCACCTTCCTTCCACATGTCATAAACTCACACACACACTCACACTTAACAATTCTTGGTATATCTATAGAGGGTATTACTGTGCATCTGTATTATTTTTTAGTATAATGCTACTAGTAGTAGTACTTTTTTTTAAACAACTCTGAATTAAAATTTTAATGTATCATAATGTAACAATCATTTTTTGTTTCTATAGCAACCATTTACAAAGTCACATCCCCTTCCTATTTTGAAACAGGCTCTGGCAACCCCCCCCCCCCTTTTTTTGAACACTGCCCTCTCCCTAGCTGTGCAAAACTCAATTGTATCCAGTGACTGCCTGGTCACATGATCACCCCAGAGAACTTTGCATTTTTGGTCCTCTTCTGCTGCACTGGCAACCATTTAGTCAACCCCCAAGCCGAATCTTCACCGATCAATCGCAACTTAGCTAATTACTTATCAATGTGTGGATTGTATTGATGCACATATCAAAGGGATTTTTTTTTTTTAAACGACAGCTTGGACTGCTGCTTTAAAGGTGGGCAGAGTAAGTTTGGAAACGGGGAGGAGTCACAGACCTCCAAACAATTTAAATCTGCGCACACAAACCCATGTAAACTCAACCCCAGACCCACCTCACCATATATATTTGTCTTAAGGAGTGCTACTGGGTATGTGACATTGTACAGTATAAACACAAGGAAGAGAAGCCCAATGCAACATGATCCTCCGCCGACTTAAATTTAACATGTCAAAAACAGAACTCCTTATATTTCATGCCAAACCTGGCCCTACTACCACCTTCCACATTACTGTTGGAAGAACTACTATACATGCAGTAGCCCAAGCACGCTGCCCTGGGGGTCACAGACTCCTCTCTCACATTCAAAAGGTAGCTAAACCTGTCGTTTTTTCTTCCGCAAGATACGCCCTTCCACTGTTGCTCGACAGCTAAAACTCTGACACAGACCCTCATTCTCTACCATCTCAAATACTGGAACCTTCTGCTGTCCGGTCTTACTGCCTCTCACCTGTCTCCCCTACAATCTATCCTAAACGCTGCTGCCAGAATCACTCTACTCTTTCCTAAATCTGTCTCAGCGTCTCCCCTGCTGAAATCCCTCTCCTGGCTTCCTATCAAATCCCGTATCTCACACTCAATTCTCCTCCTCACTTTTAAAGCTTTACACTCTTCTGCCCCTCCTTACAGCTCAGCTCTAATTTCTCGCTATGCACCATCCCGACTCTTGCGATCCGCCCAATGATGTCTTCTATCTACCCCTTTTGTATCTAAAGCCCTCTCTCGCCTTAAACCTTTCTCACTGACTGCCCTCACCTCTGGAGTGCCCTTCCCATCAATACCCGACTAGCACCTTCTCTATCCACCTTTAAGACCCACATTCTAACACATCTGCTTAAAGAAGCATGTGAGTAGCTCCGAGGCTAATACTATAGACCGCATACAAAAAGCTTGGCCCATTGCAGACGCACTTACCAGAACGCCGTCCTACTGTCTCTGTATGTTCTACCTACCAATTAGATTGTAAGCTCTTCAGAGCAGGGACTCCTTTTCCTAAATGTTACTTTTATGTCTGAAGCACTTATTCCCATGATCTGTTATTTGTATTATTTATATGATTGTCACGTGTATTACTGCGGTGAAGCGCTTTCTACATAAATGGCGCTATATAAATAAAGACATACAGTACATACATACATACAACATACAACATGACAAAGCATATAGTTAAATATTTATCTGTTTCTCTCTCATAAGTGGGGTCCGACTTACTTATCTCTCTCTCTCTCTCTCTCTCTCTCTCTCTCTCTCTCTCTCTCTCTCTCTCTCTCTCTCTCTCTCGTATCATCAAGAGGGTAATCTAAAGTTAATTTGCAGAATTTCAATAACCCTTGGCATTTGTAAATAGTTTCTTTAGTAAATAAAGAGTTCAATTGAAAATAGATACATTTTATTGAAGAGTTTTAAATATATTCTTAGTAAAATATGTTACAAACTGACTTATAAATATAAATCTTATTTACAGATAGTCACAGAGCTTGGCATCAGTTACAGATTAGTCAGGGTTTTTTTTTGTTTTTTTAGGGCTTAAGTATCTCATGGGGGAAATAAGTCTGGATGGTGGGTATCCGTAACGTTTAGAGATGTTATGATCCTTCTGCCTCTGAACAAAGCACTGTAGCCTCCCCTTGGAGGTATGTTGACAGGCTTACTCCCTCTCCAGTTGTGATTTCCTTTTCATAGCCTCTCTCTCCTCTCTCTGTTCTGGTGGAATAGGTATGGAAACCTCAAGCTCTTGGAGAGGCTGTTGACAGAAGGATGGAGTGAAGTTGTCCACTCTGCTGGGTACATTGATAGGAAGCTGCAGGTTAGAAAGCTGGTGCTTCTGGTTGAAAGGAGCTTGAATGGGGATAGTGGTTTGGCTGACCTTTTTAATGCATGTCACTGCAGCTTTCCGTTCTATGGATATCACTGGGAAATGTTTGGGATTCTCTATAACTGAAGCTTTGTTTTCCCCACGTTGTTTGATTTCACTGGTTTTAATGCCAGGAGCTGGAATGGGGATAGTGGTTTGGCTGACCTTTTCAATGCATCTTACTGCAGCTTCCTGTTCTATGGATATCACTGGGAAGTGTTTGGGATTCTCTATAACTGAAGCTTTGTTTTCCCCATGTTGTTTGATTTCACTGGTTTTAATGTCAGGTCTTGTGTACTCATGTATTTTAAATAGCCTAGGCCTGGCATTAATACCGACACCTTTAATTCCAGAAATACTGTCCTGTTTTTTGGCCATGAACCTTTTAATCGCATCAGTAAGAGACCACTGAACATGAGAAGCAGAAGTCTGGCTTTGGCGTCCTTGCATTGGTCCAAGCTTATTTCCAAGTGTAATGGATTCTGCGGGTGCCCCTGGACCTGTGGGACCTGCTTTTTTACCCAATGGGTGAAATACTTGAACAGAGTTAATCATTTGGAGGCTGATGTTGCTGTGATGGGCTTTCACCTTTCCTTGTTCAGAAGGTTCCAATGACTTCTTGCCCTTCCCAAGAACTTCTGAATTCACTCCAGGCTGATTAGCACTTTTTCTTTTGAGAGCTTTGGGGTTATTATCAGTACCACAAGCCAGCGCTTGCTCAAAACTGAAAACGCTGGTCGGGTTCTTTGTTTTCTTCACTAGCTGCTTAATATTGCTGTTCTGTTTACGTTTGATCCCCATCTCTTGAGGTGTCTTCCGCTCAGGACTATGAGTAACTGCAGGAGACTTTGCATCTTTACATTTGATCCCCATCTCCTGAGGTGTCTTCCGCTCAGGACTATGAGTAACAGCAGGTGTTTTTGCATATTTACGTTTGATCCCGATCTCCTGAGGTGTCTTCCGCTCAGGACAATGAGTAACTGCAGGAGTCTTTGCATTTTTAAGTATGATCCCCATCTCCTGAGGTGTCTTCCGCTCAGGACAATGAGTAACTGCAGGAGTTTTTGCATATTTACGTTTGATCCCCATCTCCTGAGGTGTCTTCCGCTCAGGACTATGAGCAACTGCAGGAGTCTTTGCATCTTTACGTTTGATCCCTATCTCCTGAGTTTTCTTCAGTTTAGGATTAATATGAGTAACAGCAGGTGTCTTTGCATCCATTGTACCTTCACGGCTTTGCTGCATCTTTTCAGATACCTTATTGGAAATGTGGGCACCTGAGAGACAAACACGTTTCATCTTTTTTAACAGAACAGCCTCGTCACCAGATTGTGGGCCATGGGGTGACTTCCCTGGTATAGGAGCAGAAGAATGATTTACTGGCTTTGACATTGGTTTTACCTTCTTTTGCAGTGCAGTTTGAGGGACTTGATCCTTTGCAGCTGAATAAAGGATCTTTTTCTTCTTTGTTTCCACTTTGGAGCACTTTGGTACCCCCTCAGACTTTGACGGACACTCAGTCTTCACTGAACTCAGCACGTTATTACGAACCTTCTGAGCAATATGTGAGGGGGCCTTCACCTCTGAAGATCTCTTCGCCATATCTTTTAACCCACCCCTTTTCCACACTGGCACATATAACTCTTTGTTGCTTTGCACATCAATATGTAACTTTGAGAGGTGGCTCAGCTTCCGAGCTGGTTGAGTTGGGTACATTAGAGGTGGTTCACTTTTTTCATTAGCAGCAAGCTGAACTGCTCCTTGTGTAATTAAACTGGCCTGGGAAATATGTTGGGCTCCAAGCGAGGTCTGACACACTGTAACAAAATCAAAAAGGAGAAATAATCAATTATCATAAATACCAACACATTGTACATAATAACACAAAGGAAGAAAAGCAAACACATGCTTAATCCCTTCAGTATTGGCGAGGACTACATACTGTAGAGTTCTATATATTTGTAACACTACAGTGGCGAATGACCGTAATTAAAGATCTTTATAACAGGTAATGGTATCGGTCAAGGAGAAGATTTTGAACAATGATTAGTAAAGATTCTCCATATCTCACCTTGTAAGGTCTGCATTCCTCTAAGGGGTATGAATGGTGGCTGCTGAAGTTGTGCATACTGGGTGGCCATTATACAAGGCCCTATTGTAGCACGTCTTTCCAAATGTGTGTTGGGACGGAAAGTAACAGGCTGCGTTGTGGCTTCTCCCCTAACCTGTCCTGCAAATCCTGTGTATCCTCCTGTAGCAGTGTGGTAGAATCCTCCGTTCATGTCCGATACACGAGGGTAAGCGCGTGTTGCCTGTGGGATCTGCTGTAGATACATTGGTGTTCCTGCAGACCCTTGTTGCAAAATCATGCCTTGGGCCCCATGTCTGTAGACTTCTGTATTCCTCCCTACTGGGTGGAAGCTGTTGCTCCATGAAGGGTAAGCAGTGGTGACTGCAGGAGCACTGCAGGTCGGTGGAGGGTTCACAGCAGAGGAATTTAAAAACTGATCTGTAAGGAAGAAAGGTAAAAGTGAAGGGCCAGAAAAGCACAATCAAGGCACATTTCTTTAACACACGGGGACTCAACTCCAGTCATCAAACCCCCCACAATAGGTCAACTTTTCAGGATATTCCAGCTTTAGCACAGGTGGCCCAATCACTCAATCAGCCTCTGATTGAGTCACCTGTGCTGAAGCAGGGACTGATTGAGCGAGCTGTGCTGAAGCAGGGACGGATTGAGCCACCTCCGCTGAAGCTGGGATATCCTGAAAGCCTGACTTTGGGGGGTTAGGACTGCTTTAACAGACCTGCTAAAAGATATTCTTGATATCAAATACATATGAAATACATAGAGATGCTCACTTGGCTTGGTATTTTTATTTTGCCTTTAAAATATTTGGGGTTTTGGTTCTGGTTTTGAATAAAGTTTTTGGTGGTCTTTGTTTTGTTATGAATAGCAAGCACTAACAGGGATAATGGCTTGCTGGGAAAACACATTTATTTGATTATCAATGTTACATACCACTACTCTGATCAATAGTGGTCAGAAGTTTCAATATTTAAATACATTTTTAAGCAAGCTCCATGATTGCCTTCTATAGCATTGCTATGTATTGAAACACCAGAGCACCCGTACATTTTAGCTCAATATATGGGGTTTAATCTATAAATATATATATAGATATATATTTATACATATACATATACATATATGATGTGTTGGGATGTAACACAGACAGAAAACTATTTCTAGGTAGTTTTCAACACAAAGTGGCAACTGGCATATAAAACTTGTGCAGTCCATCACCTGCTTTCATGTCCACCTACTGTATGAACACAATGACAAATATAGATGTACCATAGCTTTCGGAACTGGATCTTTAAAAATAAAAATAAAAACATAAAAATTGCCTGTTCCTACTGTAGTATTTTGTGGTAATATTATGGTGTGGTATTCTGAGACGTCTGGTATATTGAGGTATCTGGAGGAGCACTCAGGTCAGCTATATCTGTAAATCAAGTGGCAGATTCTGCCCTCGTTTTGTGGCTTTGTCTTTTTTGGGGCCTTTGTATTACTGTAGAGTAGTGGTTTCCAACCTTTTTTTGGTTAAGGAACCATATGTGAAATTCTGAGGGACCCCAACCCTCTCTAACAACGAGTCTAAGATGAGATGCATTGTAATATACCCCAACCCTATCTAATAGTGCGTCTGAGATCAGATGAAGTGTGAGGAACCCCAATCCTCTCTAATAGCGCTTCTGAGATCAGATGCATTGTAAGGAGCCCCAACCCTCTCTAATAGCGCGTCTGAGATCAGATGCATTGTAAGGAACCCCAACCCTCTCCAATAGCGCGTTTGAGATAAGATGCATTGTACTGTAAATTCTTCTGTATTAAGTACAATTTTAAAATGACCTAAAAATTACAGCGAACCCTTTAGGGATGCCCGGGGAATCCTAGGGTTCCTAGGATCCGTGGTTGAAAAACACTGCTGTAGACAATAATTTAAGGATATGGCTGAAAGTAGTCGAACATTACACCCCACGGTGTAGAATTGGTCCAATAGTTATTGACCTAAACTTAGGGCAAGGAAAAAGCATGCCTTATACATAACTAATCCTACTGTATACACTAAGGTTCCTGTGTCTTTTTTTACTATCCCATAGATCCCATAGACGTTTGCCGCTTTGACATTTATGTATACAGTACATGTGTTCTTTTCTATACATTACTGTTCAAATCATTTAAGATTTTGAATTACAAGCCAGATATAAAAGTAAATACAATAAAACAAATATGTGTGTATGTATCTATAATAAATCAGTTTTGACATTTATAAAAAAAAATATTATCCAATTAAGGCCAGGTACCTAACCCCCCTGGGTGTTGTCTACCTCCGTCCCTCCCCCCCGCCCCCCACCCCATCCGTCTTCTTTCTCCCATCCATTGATAGGAGTCATGTTATCTGTTCTGTACCCCATAAAACATTGTGAAAGTAAACAGTTCAGAAATATAGATATTATCCATTTCTTTTTGGGTATGTAAAGGTCACGTTGCTTCCTACCTGCCATGATACAGAGTTAAGGTGGAGATAATTAGTCTCTCTGTACAGCGCCACTCTTTTCCTATCTCTGAGATGTCCACAAAACTAACGGTTTCCTTCGGGAACTAATTCAAGTCACGCACAAACAAGTTTACATTTGTGTATTTATCTCAGTCTCTAAGGCGATTCCATGATGTCATTACAGAACACTGCTGCTGGCATCTCCTAGGAGGCTCAATGATACTGTCTCGTGATGTCATAATAGAGAAATCAGCTACTGTTGACATTTAATTTCAAGTGGTTGAGAAGTGGTTAACTTGAGTAGCAGTCATAAAAATCACAGCTACTGTGATACATTGTATTACATACATTGGGTGACACAAGTACACATATGGACAGTGCCACTGACAGCAGTGGGATCAACATACTGTATCACTGGGTTCAAATGCATTGACTTCATGGCAAGATAAAGTATCACAGATTATAATGAGATGTATCACAGTCTGCGTCTCTGCCCCAGCATGCACCTTGGGGAGAGTCAGTAGGAGGAGTTGGGGAGGAGTTACATGGCACACAGATTATAATGAGATGTATCACAGTCTGCGTCTCTGCCCCAGCTTGCACCTTGGGGAGAGTCAGTAGAAGGAGTTGGGGGGAGTTACATGGTGCACAGATTATAATCAGATGTATCACATTCTGCGTCTCTGCCCCAATTTGCACCTTGGGGAGAGTGAGTAGGATGAGTTGGGGGCAGTTACATGGTGCACAGATTAAAATGAGATGCGTCACAAGTTGCATTTCTCTGATACTTTTTTTTAACCTTTTATTTGCCCAAAACAATCCTCCATATCTGAAGTGCCATAAGTCTAACATACCGCGTCAGAAGTAAGAAACTGTTCTTACAGTATATATGCTGCGGCTCTGCTCCAAAAAATAGAGCCATGCGTCTAAACACAACTACTCTATGTTGCTGCATAGACCTTTTATGTCTAATTCCAGCACTGGGGAAGTGTTCAACTCCATTCAAGGGCAGTCTAAACTAAACTACTACTTTGGTACAGCACTGCACTTTGCTTTAATGCTTCAGACATACACATTATGGGCTTTGAATGGGTCCCCCTGCTTATTTGTGGGGGGATAGAGATGAGTCTTTTACAATGAGAGTGCTACTGGATCTATGTTCTATATACAGTGACACCTCGCAGCCTTAATTACAATTTATTTTGGGATGTTTTTTGTCAGTACACTAAAACCTCCTCTTGGATAGACACAGGGGGATATTCTAGTAGCTGGGAGTTGTGCAAAAGCGTGCAGAAAGAGCCTTATCCGATTGGATTTCTAGAACAGCGGTGCGCAAACTGGGGGGCGCGACCCCCACGCGGGGCGCAAGACTGCCGTCTGGGGGGCGTGGGGTTTACAGAGGCCCCGCGCGCTTCCCGAAGGCACTTAAATTAAGTGCCGGGGGAGCTGCAGGGCCTCTGTAAACCTTCACTTACCTAGGCTCCGGCGGCTTCCTTCCTGCGTCGCCATGGCAACGCGGCATCAAAATGACGCTGTGAGGTCATGTGACGTCACGTTACTAGGGCAACGTGACGTCATGACGCCGGAGCGCAGGTGAATGGGGGTTCTGCTTTAGATATTGTGAAGCGGGGGCATCCAGACACTGATTAAGGGGTGCAGGAAACTAGTCATTCACACCTGGCTTTTATTTCTAGATCGACATTTACACAGACACACACACACACACACACGTAACAAGGGCTAATTGTAGTATAATGTAATACAATAAATATATTTGTCATTTAAATGGATTTTATTCATATGTTTGTGACCCTTGCACTCACCACGAACAAGGCGGACCCCCGGTACTGAGGTGGGAAAGTAGAAACTGCGCACCCACAGCAGTGGAGGCACGCCTGGATTGTCAGCGTAGCCGGGTCGGGGTTGGAGAGAGAGGGTAGTCCAGATACTTGCCGCGGTCATGGGGAGGAGCCAGTAACGGTAGATGTCCGTTGTGCCGAGGTCGAGGGTTGGAGCTGGTGGGTTAAAAGAATGTCCTATATCCGTGGTCAGGGATGGAGAGATGCAGGTAGTCGAGGGCAAGCTGGGGTCGTTATACAGAGAGCGTCCAAGAGTCTAGCCGTGTCGGTACACATGAGGTCAAACTGAAAGCAAGAGAGGCAAGGCGCAAGGCAAAGCAGGAATGTAGGAACACAAGGCTACTATGGTCTATGCTCAGCAATGTGTAACTGAGCAAGCAGAGATTAAATAGGAGGACTGGAGCAATGAAAGTGAGAGGCGGAACGGAGGTGTGGCCCCGCGGGAGCTGTGATTGGACGCAGAGCGCAGGAGACAGGTGGGCATTGTTACGGGTGTTGTGTCGCAGCTGGGGAGTGGTGCACGATCGTCCCGTGAGCGCGCCGCGCGTGAGTGACACGTGACACGAACGGGGGGTGGGACCAAGCTCCATAGAGATGTTTGAAAACCTCTGTGTGCGCGCGCTTTTGTTGCCGGTCATTTGATTAGATGAGTTATTAAAAGCAAATTGTGTAGTTACTGTACACTCTCTCCAGTTCATTTATTTTTTCGTTCCGGTTGTGCATCGCACATTTTTCACTTTGTACTATCTCCCTAGCGAACAACACACCAAAAGGTGCCCTGCAGCAACCCACAGGAGCAGGATTGAACTGATGCACCCTTTGGTTTCATAATCTCCTTTGGTGTCATCCAAAATGGCCTGGCGAAGAGTTTTTCCGTAGAGTCGCTTGTAATGAACTTTGTTATTATTGAGGATAGAGTCTATGATATTGGCCGACTAGCAAGTCTACAGTTATTGATTTAAAAAGTTAACTAGGTGCCATTCCATGTGAACATTTACAGCTGATTTGTGATAGCTCAATAACAGAGCAGAACCAGCTAGGCGCCATCTTTTCTACATGTATATACTGTAAACCCCTAGACTGATCATTTACACCATTTATAAGTGGAGTTGGTAAGGATACCTCTCTATTTATGAGACAAAGGCTTGGACATTACTGTAGTGTTTTTGATTTAAACAAACAGGGCCCAAAATCTACTGTTGGGATTGTTTTTTGGAGCCCCAGATTTGGTCTTTGGACTTGTTTTTGTCATAGTTTATAGACTGCTTGTTCACTGGATTGATTGTACTTAATATGTCATACCAAAATATTACACAACATATGAATTTATAGTCACAAATACATTTTGCGAGAGTGTACGCAACAGCTCTACTCTGGGGGCCATGATGTTCACTTTTAAATGTCACATCTTCTTTAATATACACTAATGCAACATAGAGCGCTCCCAGGTGGTATCGAATTGGTCTAACTGCATCAATACGAGGCTCCCAACATGTTTCACAGACTCTCTTTAGTGTTAAATTGGGTAAGGATTTTAAAAGAATGATTTATCTGTTGGTGGACCTGGGGAAGAAATTATACAACGGTTGAATTAAGCCCAAAAATTAAATGGCACCTATATTGGGTTTGGCAGTGTTGTTAACCACTAGGTTCAAATAATGAGAACTACATGGTACATAAAACGCACGTGGGTTCATGTTCAACATGTCTTTGAACTCCATTATGCTTTCCCCGCATATTTGCAGCATTGTCATAGCTTTGGCCCTGCATATTTTCTACATTTATATTGAGATCCAATAGTTCCTTTATTATCCAATCACTTAAGATGATGTCATTTCTGCCAAAAAATAAAATGGAAGCCATCACATGGTACATCCACCAATTAGATTGGTGGATATATCATTTGTCAGTCAAATGTGATGTCACAGGCCTTATATAAGGTCTGTCATGTCTTATTTGACCCTAAGAAGCCGTCTGATCAACATCTCCCGGACCTGTGAAGAAGAAAAAACTACTCACCCGGGCCCACTCTTCCAGCAACTGAGGATCATGGACCCACCCTCCCCATGGCTTTCTTTCACCCCCCCTCCCCATGTCTCTTTCATCCCCCCATGTCTCTCTATCGCCTCCTTCCCCATGTCTCTTTCACCCCTCTCCCCATGTCTCTTTTTCACGCCCCACCCCATGGCTCTCTTTCACCCCCCTCTCTATGTCTCTTGCACCCCCTCCCCGTGTTTCTCTATCATCCCCCCCCTCCAAATGTCTCTCTATCACCCCCCTCTAAATGTCTCTCGATCACCTCCCCATGTCTCTTTCACCCTCCCCTCCCAATGTCTCTTCACCCCTGCTCCCATGTCTCTTCACCCCTGCTCCCCATGTCTCTTTACCCCTGTTCCCATGTCTCTTCACCGCCGCTCCCCATGACTCTTTCACCCACTCCCCATGTCTCTTTCACCCACTCCCCATGTCTCTTTCACCCCTCCCCATGTCTCTCTTTTAAACCCATTCCCATGTCTCTATATCACCCCCTACCTATGTCTCTCTTTCACCCTCCTCCCCTCGCCATGTCTCTTTCACCCCCCTCCCCTCACCATGTCTCTCCTTCACCCCCCTCCCCTCGCCATGACTCTCACCCCTCCACCTTCCTTCCACATGTCATAAACTCACACACACACTCACACTTAACAATTCTTGGTATATCTATAGAGGGTATTACTGTGCATCTGTATTATTTTTTAGTATAATGCTGCTAGTAGTAGTACTTTGTTTTAAACAACTCTGAATTAAAATTTTAATGTATCATAATGTAACAATCATTTTTTGTTTCTATAGCAACCATTTACAAAGTCACATCCCCTTCCTATTTTGAAACAGGCTCTGGCAACCCCCCCCCCCCCCTTTTTTTTGAACACTGCCCTCTCCCTAGCTGTGCAAAACTCAATTGTATCCAGTGACTGCCTGGTCACATGATCACCCCAGAGAACTTTGCATTTTTGGTCCTCTTCTGCTGCACTGGCAACCATTTAGTCAACCCCCGAGCCGAATCTTCACCGATCAATCGCAACTTAGCTAATTACTTATCAATGTGTGGATTGTATTGATGCACATATCAAAGGGATTTTTTTTTTTTAAACGACAGCTTGGACTGCTGCTTTAAAGGTGGGCAGAGTAAGTTTGGAAACGGGGAGGAGTCACAGACCTCCAAACAATTTAAATCTGCGCACACAAACCCATGTAAACTCAACCCCAGACCCACCTCACCATATATATTTGTCTTAAGGAGTGCTACTGGGTATGTGACATTGTACAGTATAAACACAAGGATGAGAAGCCCAATGCAACATGATCCTCCGCCGACTTAAATTTAACATGTCAAAAACAGAACTCCTTATATTTCATGCCAAACATGGCCCTACTACCACCTTCCACATTACTGTTGGAAGAACTACTATACATGCAGTAGCCCAAGCACGCTGCCCTGGGGGTCACAGACTCCTCTCTCACATTCAAAAGGTAGCTAAACCTGTCGTTTTTTCTTCCGCAAGATACACCCTTCCACTGTTGCTCGACAGCTAAAACTCTGACACAGACCCTCATTCTCTACCATCTCAAATACTGGAACCTTCTGCTGTCCGGTCTTACTGCCTCTCACCTGTCTCCCCTACAATCTATCCTAAACGCTGCTGCCAGAATCACTCTACTCTTTCCTAAATCTGTCTCAGCGTCTCCCCTGCTGAAATCCCTCTTTTGGCTTCCTATCAAATCCCGTATCTCACACTCAATTCTCCTCCTCACTTTTAAAGCTTTACACTCTTCTGCCCCTCCTTACAGCTCAGCTCTAATTTCTCGCTATGCACCATCCCGACTCTTGCGATCCGCCCAATGATGTCTTCTATCTACCCCTTTTGTATCTAAAGCCCTCTCTCGCCTTAAACCTTTCTCACTGACTGCCCTCACCTCTGGAGTGCCCTTCCCATCAATACCCGACTAGCACCTTCTCTATCCACCTTTAAGACCCACATTCTAACACATCTGCTTAAAGAAGCATGTGAGTAGCTCCGAGGCTGATACTATAGACCGCATACAAAAAGCTTGGCCCATTGCAGACGCACTTACCAGAACGCCGTCCTACTGTCTCTGTATGTTCTACCTACCAATTAGATTGTAAGCTCTTCAGAGCAGGGACTCCTTTTCCTAAATGTTACTTTTATGTCTGAAGCACTTATTCCATGATCTGTTATTTGTATTATTTATATGATTGTCACGTGTATTACTGCGGTGAAGCGCTTTCTACATAAATGGCGCTATATAAATAAAGACATACAGTACATACATACATACAACATACAACATGACAAAGCATATAGTTAAATATTTATCTGTTTCTCTCTCATAAGTGGGGTCCGACTTACTTATCTCTCTCTCTCTCTCTCTCTCTCTCTCTCTCTCTCTCTCTCTCTCTCTCTCTCTCTCTCTCTCTCTCTCTCTCGTATCATCAAGAGGGTAATCTAAAGTTAATTTGCAGAATTTCAATAACCCTTGGCATTTGTAAATAGTTTCTTTAGTAAATAAAGAGTTCAATTGAAAATAGATACATTTTATTGAAGAGTTTTAAATATATTCTTAGTAAAATATGTTACAAACTGACTTATAAATATAAATCTTATTTACAGATAGTCACAGAGCTTGGCATCAGTTACAGATTAGTCAGGGTTTTTTTTTTGTTTTTTTAGGGCTTAAGTATCTCATGGGGGAAATAAGTCTGGATGGTGGGTATCCGTAACGTTTAGAGATGTTATGATCCTTCTGCCTCTGAACAAAGCACTGTAGCCTCCCCTTGGAGGTATGTTGACAGGCTTACTCCCTCTCCAGTTGTGATTTCCTTTTCATAGCCTCTCTCTCCTCTCTCTGTTCTGGTGGAATAGGTATGGAAACCTCAAGCTCTTGGAGAGGCTGTTGACAGAAGGATGGAGTGAAGTTGTCCACTCTGCTGGGTACATTGATAGGAAGCTGCAGGTTAGAAAGCTGGTGCTTCTGGTTGAAAGGAGCTTGAATGGGGATAGTGGTTTGGCTGACCTTTTTAATGCATGTCACTGCAGCTTTCCGTTCTATGGATATCACTGGGAAGTGTTTGGGATTCTCTATAACTGAAGCTTTGTTTTCCCCACGTTGTTTGATTTCACTGGTTTTAATGCCAGGAGCTGGAATGGGGATAGTGGTTTGGCTCACCTTTTCAATGCATCTTACTGCAGCTTCCTGTTCTATGGATATCACTGGGAAGTGTTTGGGATTCTCTATAACTGAAGCTTTGTTTTCCCCATGTTGTTTGATTTCACTGGTTTTAATGTCAGGTCTTGTGTACTCATGTATTTTAAATAGCCTAGGCCTGGCATTAATACCGACACCTTTAATTCCAGAAATACTGTCCTGTTTTTTGGCCATGAACCTTTTAATCGCATCAGTAAGAGACCACTGAACATGAGAAGCAGAAGTCTGGCTTTGGCGTCCTTGCATTGGTCCAAGCTTATTTCCAAGTGTAATGGATTCTGCGGGTGCCCCTGGACCTGTGGGACCTGCTTTTTTACCCAATGGGTGAAATACTTGAACAGAGTTAATCATTTGGAGGCTGAGGTTGCTGTGATGGGCTTTCACCTTTCCTTGTTCAGAAGGTTCCAATGACTTCTTGCCCTTCCCAAGAACTTCTGAATTCACTCCAGGCTGATTAGCACTTTTTCTTTTGAGAGCTTTGGGGTTATTATCAGTACCACAAGCCAGCGCTTGCTCAAAACTGAAAACGCTGGTCTGGTTCTTTGTTTTCTTCACTAGCTGCTTAATATTGCTGTTCTGTTTACGTTTGATCCCCATCTCTTGAGGTGTCTTCCGCTCAGGACTATGAGTAACTGCAGGAGACTTTGCATCTTTACATTTGATCCCCATCTCCTGAGGTGTCTTCCGCTCAGGACTATGAGTAACAGCAGGTGTTTTTGCATATTTACGTTTGATCCCGATCTCCTGAGGTGTCTTCCGCTCAGGACAATGAGTAACTGCAGGAGTCTTTGCATTTTTAAGTTTGATCCCCATCTCCTGAGGTGTCTTCCGCTCAGGACTATGAGTAACTGCAGGAGTTTTTGCATATTTACGTTTGATCCCCATCTCCTGAGGTGTCTTCCGCTCAGGACTATGAGTAACTGCAGGAGTTTTTGCATATTTACGTTTGATCCCCATCTCCTGAGGTGTCTTCCGCTCAGGACTATGAGTAACTGCAGGAGTTTTTGCATATTTACGTTTGATCCCCATCTCCTGAGGTGTCTTCCGCTCAGGACTATGAGTAACTGCAGGAGTCTTTGCATCTTTACTTTTTATCCCTATCTCCTGAGTTTTCTTCAGTTTAGGATTAATATGAGTAACAGCAGGTGTCTTTGCATCCATTGTACCTTCACGGCTTTGCTGCATCTTTTCAGATACCTTATTGGAAATGTGGGCACCTGAGAGACAAACACGTTTCATCTTTTTTAACAGAACAGCCTCGTCACCAGATTGTGGGCCATGGGGTGACTTCCCTGGTATAGGAGCAGAAGAATGATTTACTGGCTTTGACATTGGTTTTACCTTCTTTTGCAGTGCAGTTTGAGGGACTTGATCATTTGCAGCTGAATAAAGGATCTTTTTCTTCTTTGTTTCCACTTTGGAGCACTTTGGTACCCCCTCAGACTTTGACGGACACTCAGTCTTCACTGAACTCAGCACGTTATTACGAACCTTCTGAGCAATATGTGAGGGGGCCTTCACCTCTGAAGATCTCTTCACCATATCTTTTAACCCACCCCTTTTCCACACTGGCACATATAACTCTTTGTTGCTTTGCACATCAATATGTAACTTTGAGAGGTGGCTCAGCTTCCGAGCTGGTTGAGTTGGGTACATTAGAGGTGGTTCACTTTTTTCATTAGCAGCAAGCTGAACTGCTCCTTGTGTAATTAAACTGGCCTGGGAAATATGTTGGGCTCCAAGCGAGGTCTGACACACTGTAACAAAATCAAAAAGGAGAAATAATCAATTATCATAAATACCAACACATTGTACATAATAACACAAAGGAAGAAAAGCAAACACATGCTTAATCCCTTCAGTATTGGCGAGGACTACATACTGTAGAGTTCTATATATTTGTAACACTACAGTGGCGAATGACCGTAATTAAAGATCTTTATAACAGGTAATGGTATCGGTCAAGGAGAAGATTTTGAACAATGATTAGTAAAGATTCTCCATATCTCACCTTGTAAGGTCTGCATTCCTCTAAGGGGTATGAATGGTGGCTGCTGAAGTTGTGCATACTGGGTGGCCATTATACAAGGCCCTATTGTAGCACGTCTTTCCAAATGTGTGTTGGGACGGAAAGTAACAGGCTGCGTTGTGGCTTCTCCCCTAACCTGTCCTGCAAATCCTGTGTATCCTCCTGTAGCAGTGTGGTAGAATCCTCCGTTCATGTCCGATACACGAGGGTAAGCGCGTGTTGCCTGTGGGATCTGCTGTAGATACATTGGTGTTCCTGCAGACCCTTGTTGCAAAATCATGCCTTGGGCCCCATGTCTGTAGACTTCTGTATTCCTCCCTACTGGGTGGAAGCTGTTGCTCCATGAAGGGTAAGCAGTGGTGACTGCAGGAGCACTGCAGGTCGGTGGAGGGTTCACAGCAGAGGAATTTAAAAACTGATCTGTAAGGAAGAAAGGTAAAAGTGAAGGGCCAGAAAAGCACAATCAAGGCACATTTCTTTAACACACGGGGACTCAACTCCAGTCATCAAACCCCCCACAATAGGTCAACTTTTCAGGATATTCCAGCTTTAGCACAGGTGGCCCAATCACTCAATCAGCCTCTGATTGAGTCACCTGTGCTGAAGCAGGGACTAATTGAGCGAGCTGTGCTGAAGCAGGGACGGATTGAGCCACCTCCGCTGAAGCTGGGATATCCTGAAAGCCTGACTTTGGGGGGTTAGGACTGCTTTAACAGACCTGCTAAAAGATATTCTTGATATCAAATACATATGAAATACATAGAGATGCTCACTTGGCTTGGTATTTTTATTTTGCCTTTAAAATATTTGGGGTTTTGGTTCTGGTTTTGAATAAAGTTTTTGGTGGTCTTTGTTTTGTTATGAATAGCAAGCACTAACAGGGATAATGGCTTGCTGGGAAAACACATTTATTTGATTATCAATGTTACATACCACTACTCTGATCAATAGTGGTCAGAAGTTTCAATATTTAAATACATTTTTAAGCAAGCTCCATGATTGCCTTCTATAGCATTGCTATGTATTGAAACACCAGAGCACCCGTACATTTTAGCTCAATATATGGGGTTTAATCTATAAATATATATATAGATATATATTTATACATATACATATACATATATGATGTGTTGGGATGTAACACAGACAGAAAACTATTTCTAGGTAGTTTTCAACACAAAGTGGCAACTGGCATATAAAACTTGTGCAGTCCATCACCTGCTTTCATGTCCACCTATGAACACAATGACAAATATAGATGTACCATAGCTTTCGGAACTGGATCTTTAAAAATAAAAATAAAAACATAAAAATTGCCTGTTCCTACTGTAGTATTTTGTGGTAATATTATGGTGTGGTATTCTGAGACGTCTGGTATATTGAGGTATCTGGAGGAGCACTCAGGTCAGCTATATCTGTAAATCAAGTGGCAGATTCTGCCCTCGTTTTGTGGCTTTGTCTTTTTTGGGGCCTTTGTATTACTGTAGAGTAGTGGTTTCCAACCTTTTTTTGGTTAAGGAACCATATGTGAAATTCTGAGGGACCCCAACCCTCTCTAACAACGAGTCTAAGATGAGATGCATTGTAATATACCCCAACCCTATCTAATAGTGCGTCTGAGATCAGATGAAGTGTGAGGAACCCCAATCCTCTCTAATAGCGCTTCTGAGATCAGATGCATTGTAAGGAGCCCCAACCCTCTCTAATAGCGCGTCTGAGATCAGATGCATTGTAAGGAACCCCAACCCTCTCCAATAGCGCGTTTGAGATAAGATGCATTGTACTGTAAATTCTTCTGTATTAAGTACAATTTTAAAATGACCTAAAAATTACAGCGAACCCTTTAGGGATGCCCGGGGAATCCTAGGGTTCCTAGGATCCGTGGTTGAAAAACACTGCTGTAGACAATAATTTAAGGATATGGCTGAAAGTAGTCGAACATTACACCCCACGGTGTAGAATTGGTCCAATAGTTATTGACCTAAACTTAGGGCAAGGAAAAAGCATGCCTTATACATAACTAATCCTACTGTATACACTAAGGTTCCTGTGTCTTTTTTTACTATCCCATAGATCCCATAGACGTTTGCCGCTTTGACATTTATGTATACAGTACATGTGTTCTTTTCTATACATTACTGTTCAAATCATTTAAGATTTTGAATTACAAGCCAGATATAAAAGTAAATACAATAAAACAAATATGTGTGTATGTATCTATAATAAATCAGTTTTGACATTTATAAAAAAAAATATTATCCAATTAAGGCCAGGTACCTAACCCCCCTGGGTGTTGTCTACCTCCGTCCCTCCCCCCCGCCCCCCACCCCATCCGTCTTCTTTCTCCCATCCATTGATAGGAGTCATGTTATCTGTTCTGTACCCCATAAAACATTGTGAAAGTAAACAGTTCAGAAATATAGATATTATCCATTTCTTTTTGGGTATGTAAAGGTCACGTTGCTTCCTACCTGCCATGATACAGAGTTAAGGTGGAGATAATTAGTCTCTCTGTACAGCGCCACTCTTTTCCTATCTCTGAGATGTCCACAAAACTAACGGTTTCCTTCGGGAACTAATTCAAGTCACGCACAAACAAGTTTACATTTGTGTATTTATCTCAGTCTCTAAGGCGATTCCATGATGTCATTACAGAACACTGCTGCTGGCATCTCCTAGGAGGCTCAATGATACTGTCTCGTGATGTCATAATAGAGAAATCAGCTACTGTTGACATTTAATTTCAAGTGGTTGAGAAGTGGTTAACTTGAGTAGCAGTCATAAAAATCACAGCTACTGTGATACATTGTATTACATACATTGGGTGACACAAGTACACATATGGACAGTGCCACTGACAGCAGTGGGATCAACATACTGTATCACTGGGTTCAAATGCATTGACTTCATGGCAAGATAAAGTATCACAGATTATAATGAGATGTATCACAGTCTGCGTCTCTGCCCCAGCATGCACCTTGGGGAGAGTCAGTAGGAGGAGTTGGGGAGGAGTTACATGGCACACAGATTATAATGAGATGTATCACAGTCTGCGTCTCTGCCCCAGCTTGCACCTTGGGGAGAGTCAGTAGAAGGAGTTGGGGGGAGTTACATGGTGCACAGATTATAATCAGATGTATCACATTCTGCGTCTCTGCCCCAATTTGCACCTTGGGGAGAGTGAGTAGGATGAGTTGGGGGCAGTTACATGGTGCACAGATTAAAATGAGATGCGTCACAAGTTGCATTTCTCTGATACTTTTTTTTAACCTTTTATTTGCCCAAAACAATCCTCCATATCTGAAGTGCCATAAGTCTAACATACCGCGTCAGAAGTAAGAAACTGTTCTTACAGTATATATGCTGCGGCTCTGCTCCAAAAAATAGAGCCATGCGTCTAAACACAACTACTCTATGTTGCTGCATAGACCTTTTATGTCTAATTCCAGCACTGGGGAAGTGTTCAACTCCATTCAAGGGCAGTCTAAACTAAACTACTACTTTGGTACAGCACTGCACTTTGCTTTAATGCTTCAGACATACACATTATGGGCTTTGAATGGGTCCCCCTGCTTATTTGTGGGGGGATAGAGATGAGTCTTTTACAATGAGAGTGCTACTGGATCTATGTTCTATATACAGTGACACCTCGCAGCCTTAATTACAATTTATTTTGGGATGTTTTTTGTCAGTACACTAAAACCTCCTCTTGGATAGACACAGGGGGATATTCTAGTAGCTGGGAGTTGTGCAAAAGCGTGCAGAAAGAGCCTTATCCGATTGGATTTCTAGAACAGCGGTGCGCAAACTGGGGGGCGCGACCCCCACGCGGGGCGCAAGACTGCCGTCTGGGGGGCGTGGGGTTTACAGAGGCCCCGCGCGCTTCCCGAAGGCACTTAAATTAAGTGCCGGGGGAGCTGCAGGGCCTCTGTAAACCTTCACTTACCTAGGCTCCGGCGGCTTCCTTCCTGCGTCGCCATGGCAACGCGGCATCAAAATGACGCTGTGAGGTCATGTGACGTCACGTTACTAGGGCAACGTGACGTCATGACGCCGGAGCGCAGGTGAATGGGGGTTCTGCTTTAGATATTGTGAAGCGGGGGCATCCAGACACTGATTAAGGGGTGCAGGAAACTAGTCATTCACACCTGGCTTTTATTTCTAGATCGACATTTACACAGACACACACACACACACACACGTAACAAGGGCTAATTGTAGTATAATGTAATACAATAAATATATTTGTCATTTAAATGGATTTTATTCATATGTTTTATTTTAAAGCGGGGTTGGGGGCGGGGTTGGGGGCGGGACTAGGGGCGGGGTTGGGGGCGGGACTAGGTGGCGAGTAGATTTTTTGGTTGGGCGAGTAGATTTTTGGGTGATTTGTCAAACACTGTATATATTTATATAGATATTAGTATGTACCATTGACTTTTATACACCAAGTGCAATCCATTTCTGTGCGCTAAACAGTATTTTGGGGCTGGGCGCAGATGGAGAAATTTGAACTTAGTACACGAGTGCAATTGAAGTTTGACATGCGCCGAAACCCTCCACCCCTCCCCCCGCTCAGTTTGCGATGCTTAGTATATTGGCCTCAGTAGGTCTCTCCCTTCCACTTCAAAGTAACGTATTGACAACCAAAGGGGACCTGCTACAGTAGTTTTTGGTGATTTCATCAGTCCCACTTGGCAAATAGTATATTGGAGATTCAAAAAAAGAGAAAGCGCTCGTTAAAGTAACACATTCTTTGATATTTTTAATCGAAAACAATGATATTCTTCCAGTGTATTAGTCAAGCACCTTACAGTTCACAAATACACACTAGAGAGGGTTGGGGTTCCTTACAATGCATTGATCAAATACATTGTAAGGAGCCCCAACCCTCTCTAACAGCGCGTCTGAAATCTGCATTGTAAGGAATCCCAACTTTCTCTAATAGCGCGTCTGAGATCAGAT
Organism: Ascaphus truei; assembly: GCF_040206685.1. Classification (NCBI taxonomy): domain Eukaryota; kingdom Metazoa; phylum Chordata; class Amphibia; order Anura; family Ascaphidae; genus Ascaphus; species Ascaphus truei. The sequence continues at coordinate 96,158 of NW_027456972.1, forward strand.
GCATTCAAAGGAGCCCCAACCCTCTCTAATAGCGCGTCTGAGATCAGATGCATTGTAAGGAACCCCAACCCTCTCTAATTGTGACCCTTGCACTCACCACGAACAAGGCGGACCCCCGGTACTGAGGTGGGAAAGTAGAAACTGCGCACCCACAGCAGTGGAGGCACGCCTGGATTGTCAGCGTAGCCGGGTCGGGGTTGGAGAGAGAGGGTAGTCCAGATACTTGCCGCGGTCATGGGGAGGAGCCAGTAACGGTAGATGTCCGTTGTGCCGAGGTCGAGGGTTGGAGCTGGTGGGTTAAAAGAATGTCCTATATCCGTGGTCAGGGATGGAGAGATGCAGGTAGTCGAGGGCAAGCTGGGGTCGTTATACAGAGAGCGTCCAAGAGTCTAGCCGTGTCGGTACACATGAGGTCAAACTGAAAGCAAGAGAGGCAAGGCGCAAGGCAAAGCAGGAATGTAGGAACACAAGGCTACTATGGTCTATGCTCAGCAATGTGTAACTGAGCAAGCAGAGATTAAATAGGAGGACTGGAGCAATGAAAGTGAGAGGCGGAACGGAGGTGTGGCCCCGCGGGAGCTGTGATTGGACGCAGAGCGCAGGAGACAGGTGGGCATTGTTACGGGTGTTGTGTCGCAGCTGGGGAGTGGTGCACGATCGTCCCGTGAGCGCGCCGCGCGTGAGTGACACGTGACACGAACGGGGGGTGGGACCAAGCTCCATAGAGATGTTTGAAAACCTCTGTGTGCGCGCGCTTTTGTTGCCGGTCATTTGATTAGATGAGTTATTAAAAGCAAATTGTGTAGTTACTGTACACTCTCTCCAGTTCATTTATTTTTTCGTTCCGGTTGTGCATCGCACATTTTTCACTTTGTACTATCTCCCTAGCGAACAACACACCAAAAGGTGCCCTGCAGCAACCCACAGGAGCAGGATTGAACTGATGCACCCTTTGGTTTCATAATCTCCTTTGGTGTCATCCAAAATGGCCTGGCGAAGAGTTTTTCCGTAGAGTCGCTTGTAATGAACTTTGTTATTATTGAGGATAGAGTCTATGATATTGGCCGACTAGCAAGTCTACAGTTATTGATTTAAAAAGTTAACTAGGTGCCATTCCATGTGAACATTTACAGCTGATTTGTGATAGCTCAATAACAGAGCAGAACCAGCTAGGCGCCATCTTTTCTACATGTATATACTGTAAACCCCTAGACTGATCATTTACACCATTTATAAGTGGAGTTGGTAAGGATACCTCTCTATTTATGAGACAAAGGCTTGGACATTACTGTAGTGTTTTTGATTTAAACAAACAGGGCCCAAAATCTACTGTTGGGATTGTTTTTTGGAGCCCCAGATTTGGTCTTTGGACTTGTTTTTGTCATAGTTTATAGACTGCTTGTTCACTGGATTGATTGTACTTAATATGTCATACCAAAATATTACACAACATATGAATTTATAGTCACAAATACATTTTGCGAGAGTGTACGCAACAGCTCTACTCTGGGGGCCATGATGTTCACTTTTAAATGTCACATCTTCTTTAATATACACTAATGCAACATAGAGCGCTCCCAGGTGGTATCGAATTGGTCTAACTGCATCAATACGAGGCTCCCAACATGTTTCACAGACTCTCTTTAGTGTTAAATTGGGTAAGGATTTTAAAAGAATGATCTATCTGTTGGTGGACCTGGGGAAGAAATTATACAACGGTTGAATTAAGCCCAAAAATTAAATGGCACCTATATTGGGTTTGGCAGTGTTGTTAACCACTAGGTTCAAATAATGAGAACTACATTGTACATAAAACGCACGTGGGTTCATGTTCAACATGTCTTTGAACTCCATTATGCTTTCCCCGCATATTTGCAGCATTGTCATAGCTTTGGCCCTGCATATTTTCTACATTTATATTGAGATCCAATAGTTCCTTTATTATCCAATCACTTAAGATGATGTCATTTCTGCCAAAAAATAAAATGGAAGCCATCACATGGTACATCCACCAATTAGATTGGTGGATATATCATTTGTCAGTCAAATGTGATGTCACAGGCCTTATATAAGGTCTGTCATGTCTTATTTGACCCTAAGAAGCCGTCTGATCAACATCTCCCGGACCTGTGAAGAAGAAAAAACTACTCACCCGGGCCCACTCTTCCAGCAACTGAGGATCATGGACCCACCCTCCCCATGGCTTTCTTTCACCCCCCCCTCCCCATGTCTCTTTCATCCCCCCATGTCTCTCTATCGCCTCCCTCCCCATGTCTCTTTCACCCCTCTCCCCATGTCTCTTTTTCACGCCCCACCCCATGGCTCTCTTTCACCCCCCTCTCTATGTCTCTTGCACCCCCTCCCCGTGTTTCTCTATCATCCCCCCCCTCCAAATGTCTCTCTATCACCCCCCCTCTAAATGTCTCTCGATCACCTCCCCATGTCTCTTTCACCCTCCCCTCCCAATGTCTCTTCACCCCTGCTCCCATGTCTCTTCACCCCTGCTCCCCATGTCTCTTTACCCCTGTTCCCATGTCTCTTCACCGCCGCTCCCCATGACTCTTTCACCCACTCCCCATGTCTCTTTCACCCACTCCCCATGTCTCTTTCACCCACTCCCCATGTCTCTTTCACCCCTCCCCATGTCTCTCTTTTAAACCCATTCCCATGTCTCTATATCACCCCCTACCTATGTCTCTCTTTCACCCTCCTCCCCTCGCCATGTCTCTTTCACCCCCCTCCCCTCACCATGTCTCTCCTTCACCCCCCTCCCCTCGCCATGACTCTCACCCCTCCACCTTCCTTCCACATGTCATAAACTCACACACACTCACACTTAACAATTCTTGGTATATCTATAGAGGGTATTACTGTGCATCTGTATTATTTTTTAGTATAATGCTGCTAGTAGTAGTACTTTTTTTTAAAGAACTCTGAATTAAAATTTTAATGTATCATAATGTAACAATCATTTTTTGTTTCTATAGCAACCATTTACAAAGTCACATCCCCTTCCTATTTTGAAACAGGCTCTGGCAACCCCCCCCCCCTTTTTTTGAACACTGCCCTCTCCCTAGCTGTGCAAAACTCAATTGTATCCAGTGACTGCCTGGTCACATGATCACCCCAGAGAACTTTGCATTTTTGGTCCTCTTCTGCTGCACTGGCAACCATTTAGTCAACCCCCGAGCCGAATCTTCACCGATCAATCGCAACTTAGCTAATTACTTATCAATGTGTGGATTGTATTGATGCACATATCAAAGGGATTTTTTTTTTTTAAACGACAGCTTGGACTGCTGCTTTAAAGGTGGGCAGAGTAAGTTTGGAAACGGGGAGGAGTCACAGACCTCCAAACAATTTAAATCTGCGCACACAAACCCATGTAAACTCAACCCCAGACCCACCTCACCATATATATTTGTCTTAAGGAGTGCTACTGGGTATGTGACATTGTACAGTATAAACACAAGGAAGAGAAGCCCAATGCAACATGATCCTCCGCCGACTTAAATTTAACATGTCAAAAACAGAACTCCTTATATTTCATGCCAAACCTGGCCCTACTACCACCTTCCACATTACTGTTGGAAGAACTACTATACATGCAGTAGCCCAAGCACGCTGCCCTGGGGGTCACAGACTCCTCTCTCACATTCAAAAGGTAGCTAAACCTGTCGTTTTTTCTTCCGCAAGATACGCCCTTCCACTGTTGCTCGACAGCTAAAACTCTGACACAGACCCTCATTCTCTACCATCTCAAATACTGGAACCTTCTGCTGTCCGGTCTTACTGCCTCTCACCTGTCTCCCCTACAATCTATCCTAAACGCTGCTGCCAGAATCACTCTACTCTTTCCTAAATCTGTCTCAGCGTCTCCCCTGCTGAAATCCCTCTCCTGGCTTCCTATCAAATCCCGTATCTCACACTCAATTCTCCTCCTCGCTTTTAAAGCTTTACACTCTTCTGCCCCTCCTTACAGCTCAGCTCTAATTTCTCGCTATGCACCATCCCGACTCTTGCGATCCGCCCAATGATGTCTTCTATCTACCCCTTTTGTATCTAAAGCCCTCTCTCGCCTTAAACCTTTCTCACTGACTGCCCTCACCTCTGGAGTGCCCTTCCCATCAATACCCGACTAGCACCTTCTCTATCCACCTTTAAGACCCACATTCTAACACATCTGCTTAAAGAAGCATGTGAGTAGCTCCGAGGCTGATACTATAGACCGCATACAAAAAGCTTGGCCCATTGCAGACGCACTTACCAGAACGCCGTCCTACTGTCTCTGTATGTTCTACCTACCAATTAGATTGTAAGCTCTTCAGAGCAGGGACTCCTTTTCCTAAATGTTACTTTTATGTCTGAAGCACTTATTCCCATGATCTGTTATTTGTATTATTTATATGATTGTCACGTGTATTACTGCGGTGAAGCGCTTTCTACATAAATGGCGCTATATAAATAAAGACATACAGTACATACATACATACAACATACAACATGACAAAGCATATAGTTAAATATTTATCTGTTTCTCTCTCATAAGTGGGGTCCGACTTACTTATCTCTCTCTCTCTCTCTCTCTCTCTCTCTCTCTCTCTCTCTCTCTCTCTCTCTCGTATCATCAAGAGGGTAATCTAAAGTTAATTTGCAGAATTTCAATAACCCTTGGCATTTGTAAATAGTTTCTTTAGTAAATAAAGAGTTCAATTGAAAATAGATACATTTTATTGAAGAGTTTTAAATATATTCTTAGTAAAATATGTTACAAACTGACTTATAAATATAAATCTTATTTACAGATAGTCACAGAGCTTGGCATCAGTTACAGATTAGTCAGGGTTTTTTTTTGTTTTTTTAGGGCTTAAGTATCTCATGGGGGAAATAAGTCTGGATGGTGGGTATCCGTAACGTTTAGAGATGTTATGATCCTTCTGCCTCTGAACAAAGCACTGTAGCCTCCCCTTGGAGGTACAGTATGTTGACAGGCTTACTCCCTCTCCAGTTGTGATTTCCTTTTCATAGCCTCTCTCTCCTCTCTCTGTTCTGGTGGAATAGGTATGGAAACCTCAAGCTCTTGGAGAGGCTGTTGACAGAAGGATGGAGTGAAGTTGTCCACTCTGCTGGGTACATTGATAGGAAGCTGCAGGTTAGAAAGCTGGTGCTTCTGGTTGAAAGGAGCTTGAATGGGGATAGTGGTTTGGCTGACCTTTTTAATGCATGTCACTGCAGCTTTCCGTTCTATGGATATCACTGGGAAGTGTTTGGGATTCTCTATAACTGAAGCTTTGTTTTCCCCACGTTGTTTGATTTCACTGGTTTTAATGCCAGGAGCTGGAATGGGGATAGTGGTTTGGCTCACCTTTTCAATGCATCTTACTGCAGCTTCCTGTTCTATGGATATCACTGGGAAGTGTTTGGGATTCTCTATAACTGAAGCTTTGTTTTCCCCATGTTGTTTGATTTCACTGGTTTTAATGTCAGGTCTTGTGTACTCATGTATTTTAAATAGCCTAGGCCTGGCATTAATACCAACACCTTTAATTCCAGAAATACTGTCCTGTTTTTTGGCCATGAACCTTTTAATCGCATCAGTAAGAGACCACTGAACATGAGAAGCAGAAGTCTGGCTTTGGCGTCCTTGCATTGGTCCAAGCTTATTTCCAAGTGTAATGGATTCTGCGGGTGCCCCTGGACCTGTGGGACCTGCTTTTTTACCCAATGGGTGAAATACTTGAACAGAGTTAATCATTTGGAGGCTGAGGTTGCTGTGATGGGCTTTCACCTTTCCTTGTTCAGAAGGTTCCAATGACTTCTTGCCCTTCCCAAGAACTTCTGAATTCACTCCAGGCTGATTAGCACTTTTTCTTTTGAGAGCTTTGGGGTTATTATCAGTACCACAAGCCAGCGCTTGCTCAAAACTGAAAACGCTGGTCTGGTTCTTTGTTTTCTTCACTAGCTGCTTAATATTGCTGTTCTGTTTACGTTTGATCCCCATCTCTTGAGGTGTCTTCCGCTCAGGACTATGAGTAACTGCAGGAGACTTTGCATCTTTACATTTGATCCCCATCTCCTGAGGTGTCTTCCGCTCAGGACTATGAGTAACAGCAGGTGTTTTTGCATATTTACGTTTGATCCCGATCTCCTGAGGTGTCTTCCGCTCAGGACAATGAGTAACTGCAGGAGTCTTTGCATTTTTAAGTTTGATCCCCATCTCCTGAGGTGTCTTCCGCTCAGGACTATGAGTAACTGCAGGAGTTTTTGCATATTTACGTTTGATCCCCATCTCCTGAGGTGTCTTCCGCTCAGGACTATGAGTAACTGCAGGAGTCTTTGCATCTTTACGTTTGATCCCGATCTCCTGAGTTTTCTTCAGTTTAGGATTAATATGAGTAACAGCAGGTGTCTTTGCATCCATTGAACCTTCACGGCTTTGCTGCATCTTTTCAGATACCTTATTGGAAATGTGGGCACCTGAGAGACAAACACGTTTCATCTTTTTTAACAGAACAGCCTCGTCACCAGATTGTGGGCCATGGGGTGACTTCCCTGGTATAGGAGCAGAAGAATGATTTACTGGCTTTGACATTGGTTTTACCTTCTTTTGCAGTGCAGTTTGAGGGACTTGATCCTTTGCAGCTGAATAAAGGATCTTTTTCTTCTTTGTTTCCACTTTGGAGCACTTTGGTACCCCCTCAGACTTTGACGGACACTCAGTCTTCACTGAACTCAGCACGTTATTACGAACCTTCTGAGCAATATGTGAGGGGGCCTTCACCTCTGAAGATCTCTTCGCCATATCTTTTAACCCACCCCTTTTCCACACTGGCACATATAACTCTTTGTTGCTTTGCACATCAATATGTAACTTTGAGAGGTGGCTCAGCTTCCGAGCTGGTTGAGTTGGGTACATTAGAGGTGGTTCACTTTTTTCATTAGCAGCAAGCTGAACTGCTCCTTGTGTAATTAAACTGGCCTGGGAAATATGTTGGGCTCCAAGCGAGGTCTGACACACTGTAACAAAATCAAAAAGGAGAAATAATCAATTATCATAAATACCAACACATTGTACATAATAACACAAAGGAAGAAAAGCAAACACATGCTTAATCCCTTCAGTATTGGCGAGGACTACATACTGTAGAGTTCTATATATTTGTAACACTACAGTGGCGAATGACTGTAATTAAAGATCTTTATAACAGGTAATGGTATCGGTCAAGGAGAAGATTTTGAACAATGATTAGTAAAGATTCTCCATATCTCACCTTGTAAGGTCTGCATTCCTCTAAGGGGTATGAATGGTGGCTGCTGAAGTTGTGCATACTGGGTGGCCATTATACAAGGCCCTATTGTAGCACGTCTTTCCAAATGTGTGTTGGGACGGAAAGTAACAGGCTGCGTTGTGGCTTCTCCCCTAACCTGTCCTGCAAATCCTGTGTATCCTCCTGTAGCAGTGTGGTAGAATCCTCCGTTCATGTCCGATACACGAGGGTAAGCGCGTGTTGCCTGTGGGATCTGCTGTAGATACATTGGTGTTCCTGCAGACCCTTGTTGCAAAATCATGCCTTGGGCCCCATGTCTGTAGACTTCTGTATTCCTCCCTACTGGGTGGAAGCTGTTGCTCCATGAAGGGTAAGCAGTGGTGACTGCAGGAGCACTGCAGGTCGGTGGAGGGTTCACAGCAGAGGAATTTAAAAACTGATCTGTAAGGAAGAAAGGTAAAAGTGAAGGGCCAGAAAAGCACAATCAAGGCACATTTCTTTAACACACGGGGACTCAACTCCAGTCATCAAACCCCCCACAATAGGTCAACTTTTCAGGATATTCCAGCTTTAGCACAGGTGGCCCAATCACTCAATCAGCCTCTGATTGAGTCACCTGTGCTGAAGCAGGGACTGATTGAGCGAGCTGTGCTGAAGCAGGGACGGATTGAGCCACCTCCGCTGAAGCTGGGATATCCTGAAAGCCTGACTTTGGGGGGTTAGGACTACTTTAACAGACCTGCTAAAAGATATTCTTGATATCAAATACATATGAAATACATAGAGATGCTCACTTGGCTTGGTATTTTTATTTTGCCTTTAAAATATTTGGGGTTTTGGTTCTGGTTTTGAATAAAGTTTTTGGTGGTCTTTGTTTTGTTATGAATAGCAAGCACTAACAGGGATAATGGCTTGCTGGGAAAACACATTTATTTGATTATCAATGTTACATACCACTACTCTGATCAATAGTGGTCAGAAGTTTCAATATTTAAATACATTTTTAAGCAAGCTCCATGATTGCCTTCTATAGCATTGCTACTGTATGTATTGAAACACCAGAGCACCCGTACATTTTAGCTCAATATATGGGGTTTAATCTATAAATATATATATAGATATATATTTATACATATACATATACATATATGATGTGTTATTGTAACACAGACAGAAAACTATTTCTAGGTAGTTTTCAACACAAAGTGGCAACTGGCATATAAAACTTGTGCAGTCCATCACCTGCTTTCATGTCCACCTATGAACACAATGACAAATATAGATGTACCATAGCTTTCGGAACTGGATCTTTAAAAATAAAAATAAAAACATAAAAATTGCCTGTTCCTACTGTAGTATTTTGTGGTAATATTATGGTGTGGTATTCTGAGACGTCTGGTATATTGAGGTATCTGGAGGAGCACTCAGGTCAGCTATATCTGTAAATCAAGTGGCAGATTCTGCCCTCGTTTTGTGGCTTTGTCTTTTTTGGGGCCTTTGTATTACTGTAGAGTAGTGGTTTCCAACCTTTTTTTGGTTAAGGAACCATATGTGAAATTCTGAGGGACCCCAACCCTCTCTAACAACGAGTCTAAGATGAGATGCATTGTAATATACCCCAACCCTATCTAATAGTGCGTCTGAGATCAGATGAAGTGTGAGGAACCCCAATCCTCTCTAATAGCGCTTCTGAGATCAGATGCATTGTAAGGAGCCCCAACCCTCTCTAATAGCGCGTCTGAGATCAGATGCATTGTAAGGAACCCCAACCCTCTCCAATAGCGCGTTTGAGATAAGATGCATTGTACTGTAAATTCTTCTGTATTAAGTACAATTTTAAAATGACCTAAAAATTACAGCGAACCCTTTAGGGATGCCCGGGGAATCCTAGGGTTCCTAGGATCCGTGGTTGAAAAACACTGCTGTAGACAATAATTTAAGGATATGGCTGAAAGTAGTCGAACATTACACCCCACGGTGTAGAATTGGTCCAATAGTTATTGACCTAAACTTAGGGCAAGGAAAAAGCATGCCTTATACATAACTAATCCTACTGTATACACTAAGGTTCCTGTGTCTTTTTTTACTATCCCATAGATCCCATAGACGTTTGCCGCTTTGACATTTATGTATACAGTACATGTGTTCTTTTCTATACATTACTGTTCAAATCATTTAAGATTTTGAATTACAAGCCAGATATAAAAGTAAATACAATAAAACAAATATGTGTGTATGTATCTATAATAAATCAGTTTTGACATTTATAAAAAAAAATATTATCCAATTAAGGCCAGGTACCTAACCCCCCTGGGTGTTGTCTACCTCCGTCCCTCCCCCCCGCCCCCCACCCCATCCGTCTTCTTTCTCCCATCCATTGATAGGAGTCATGTTATCTGTTCTGTACCCCATAAAACATTGTGAAAGTAAACAGTTCAGAAATATAGATATTATCCATTTCTTTTTGGGTATGTAAAGGTCACGTTGCTTCCTACCTGCCATGATACAGAGTTAAGGTGGAGATAATTAGTCTCTCTGTACAGCGCCACTCTTTTCCTATCTCTGAGATGTCCACAAAACTAACGGTTTCCTTCGGGAACTAATTCAAGTCACGCACAAACAAGTTTACATTTGTGTATTTATCTCAGTCTCTAAGGCGATTCCATGATGTCATTACAGAACACTGCTGCTGGCATCTCCTAGGAGGCTCAATGATACTGTCTCGTGATGTCATAATAGAGAAATCAGCTACTGTTGACATTTAATTTCAAGTGGTTGAGAAGTGGTTAACTTGAGTAGCAGTCATAAAAATCACAGCTACTGTGATACATTGTATTACATACATTGGGTGACACAAGTACACATATGGACAGTGCCACTGACAGCAGTGGGATCAACATACTGTATCACTGGGTTCAAATGCATTGACTTCATGGCAAGATAAAGTATCACAGATTATAATGAGATGTATCACAGTCTGCGTCTCTGCCCCAGCATGCACCTTGGGGAGAGTCAGTAGGAGGAGTTGGGGAGGAGTTACATGGCACACAGATTATAATGAGATGTATCACAGTCTGCGTCTCTGCCCCAGCTTGCACCTTGGGGAGAGTCAGTAGAAGGAGTTGGGGGGAGTTACATGGTGCACAGATTATAATCAGATGTATCACATTCTGCGTCTCTGCCCCAATTTGCACCTTGGGGAGAGTGAGTAGGATGAGTTGGGGGCAGTTACATGGTGCACAGATTAAAATGAGATGCGTCACAAGTTGCATTTCTCTGATACTTTTTTTTAACCTTTTATTTGCCCAAAACAATCCTCCATATCTGAAGTGCCATAAGTCTAACATACCGCGTCAGAAGTAAGAAACTGTTCTTACAGTATATATGCTGCGGCTCTGCTCCAAAAAATAGAGCCATGCGTCTAAACACAACTACTCTATGTTGCTGCATAGACCTTTTATGTCTAATTCCAGCACTGGGGAAGTGTTCAACTCCATTCAAGGGCAGTCTAAACTAAACTACTACTTTGGTACAGCACTGCACTTTGCTTTAATGCTTCAGACATACACATTATGGGCTTTGAATGGGTCCCCCTGCTTATTTGTGGGGGGATAGAGATGAGTCTTTTACAATGAGAGTGCTACTGGATCTATGTTCTATATACAGTGACACCTCGCAGCCTTAATTACAATTTATTTTGGGATGTTTTTTGTCAGTACACTAAAACCTCCTCTTGGATAGACACAGGGGGATATTCTAGTAGCTGGGAGTTGTGCAAAAGCGTGCAGAAAGAGCCTTATCCGATTGGATTTCTAGAACAGCGGTGCGCAAACTGGGGGGCGCGACCCCCACGCGGGGCGCAAGACTGCCGTCTGGGGGGCGTGGGGTTTACAGAGGCCCCGCGCGCTTCCCGAAGGCACTTAAATTAAGTGCCGGGGGAGCTGCAGGGCCTCTGTAAACCTTCACTTACCTAGGCTCCGGCGGCTTCCTTCCTGCGTCGCCATGGCAACGCGGCATCAAAATGACGCTGTGAGGTCATGTGACGTCACGTTACTAGGGCAACGTGACGTCATGACGCCGGAGCGCAGGTGAATGGGGGTTCTGCTTTAGATATTGTGAAGCGGGGGCATCCAGACACTGATTAAGGGGTGCAGGAAACTAGTCATTCACACCTGGCTTTTATTTCTAGATCGACATTTACACAGACACACACACACACACGTAACAAGGGCTAATTGTAGTATAATGTAATACAATAAATATATTTGTCATTTAAATGAATTTTATTCATATGTTTTATTTTAAAGCGGGGTTGGGGGCGGGGTTGGGGGCGGGACTAGGGGCGGGGTTGGGGGCGGGACTAGGTGGCGAGTAGATTTTTGGGTGATTTGTCGAACACTGTATATATTTATATAGATATTAGTATGTACCATTGACTTTTATACACCAAGTGCAATCCATTTCTGTGCGCTAAACAGTATTTTGGGGCTGGGCGCAGATGGAGAAATTTGAACTTAGTACACGAGTGCAATTGAAGTTTGACATGCGCCGAAATCCTCCACCCCTCCCCCCGCTCAGTTTGCGATGCTTAGTATATTGGCCTCAGTAGGTCTCTCCCTTCCACTTCAAAGTAACGTATTGACAACCAAAGGGGACCTGCTACAGTAGTTTTTGGTGATTTCATCAGTCCCACTTGGCAAATAGTATATTGGAGATTCAAAAAAAGAGAAAGCGCTCGTTAAAGTAACACATTCTTTGATATTTTTAATCGAAAACAATGATATTCTTCCAGTGTATTAGTCAAGCACCTTACAGTTCACAAATACACACTAGAGAGGGTTGGGGTTCCTTACAATGCATTGATCAAATACATTGTAAGGAGCCCCAACCCTCTCTAACAGCGCATCTGAAATCTGCATTGTAAGGAATCCCAACTTTCTCTAATAGCGCGTCTGAGATCAGATGCATTCAAAGGAGCCCAACCCTCTCTAATAGCGCGTCTGAGATCAGATGCATTGTAAGGAACCCCAACCCTCTCTAATTGTGACCCTTGCACTCACCACGAACAAGGCGGACCCCCGGTACTGAGGTGGGAAAGTAGAAACTGCGCACCCACAGCAGTGGAGGCACGCCTGGATTGTCAGCGTAGCCGGGTCGGGGTTGGAGAGAGAGGGTAGTCCAGATACTTGCCGCGGTCATGGGGAGGAGCCAGTAACGGTAGATGTCCGTTGTGCCGAGGTCGAGGGTTGGAGCTGGTGGGTTAAAAGAATGTCCTATATCCGTGGTCAGGGATGGAGAGATGCAGGTAGTCGAGGGCAAGCTGGGGTCGTTATACAGAGAGCGTCCAAGAGTCTAGCCGTGTCGGTACACATGAGGTCAAACTGAAAGCAAGAGAGGCAAGGCGCAAGGCAAGGCAAAGCAGGAATGTAGGAACACAAGGCTACTATGGTCTATGCTCAGCAATGTGTAACTGAGCAAGCAGAGATTAAATAGGAGGACTGGAGCAATGAAAGTGAGAGGCGGAACGGAGGTGTGGCCCCGCGGGAGCTGTGATTGGACGCAGAGCGCAGGAGACAGGTGGGCATTGTTACGGGTGTTGTGTCGCAGCTGGGGAGTGGTGCACGATCGTCCCGTGAGCGCGCCGCGCGTGAGTGACACGTGACACGAACGGGGGGTGGGACCAAGCTCCATAGAGATGTTTGAAAACCTCTGTGTGCGCGCGCTTTTGTTGCCGGTCATTTGATTAGATGAGTTATTAAAAGCAAATTGTGTAGTTACTGTACACTCTCTCCAGTTCATTTATTTTTTCGTTCCGGTTGTGCATCGCACATTTTTCACTTTGTACTATCTCCCTAGCGAACAACACACCAAAAGGTGCCCTGCAGCAACCCACAGGAGCAGGATTGAACTGATGCACCCTTTGGTTTCATAATCTCCTTTGGTGTCATCCAAAATGGCCTGGCGAAGAGTTTTTCCGTAGAGTCGCTTGTAATGAACTTTGTTATTATTGAGGATAGAGTCTATGATATTGGCCGACTAGCAAGTCTACAGTTATTGATTTAAAAAGTTAACTAGGTGCCATTCCATGTGAACATTTACAGCTGATTTGTGATAGCTCAATAACAGAGCAGAACCAGCTAGGCGCCATCTTTTCTACATGTATATACTGTAAACCCCTAGACTGATCATTTACACCATTTATAAGTGGAGTTGGTAAGGATACCTCTCTATTTATGAGACAAAGGCTTGGACATTACTGTAGTGTTTTTGATTTAAACAAACAGGGCCCAAAATCTACTGTTGGGATTGTTTTTTGGAGCCCCAGATTTGGTCTTTGGACTTGTTTTTGTCATAGTTTATAGACTGCTTGTTCACTGGATTGATTGTACTTAATATGTCATACCAAAATATTACACAACATATGAATTTATAGTCACAAATACATTTTGCGAGAGTGTACGCAACAGCTCTACTCTGGGGGCCATGATGTTCACTTTTAAATGTCACATCTTCTTTAATATACACTAATGCAACATAGAGCGCTCCCAGGTGGTATCGAATTGGTCTAACTGCATCAATACGAGGCTCCCAACATGTTTCACAGACTCTCTTTAGTGTTAAATTGGGTAAGGATTTTAAAAGAATGATCTATCTGTTGGTGGACCTGGGGAAGAAATTATACAACGGTTGAATTAAGCCCAAAAATTAAATGGCACCTATATTGGGTTTGGCAGTGTTGTTAACCACTAGGTTCAAATAATGAGAACTACATGGTACATAAAACGCACGTGGGTTCATGTTCAACATGTCTTTGAACTCCATTATGCTTTCCCCGCATATTTGCAGCATTGTCATAGCTTTGGCCCTGCATATTTTCTACATTTATATTGAGATCCAATAGTTCCTTTATTATCCAATCACTTAAGATGATGTCATTTCTGCCAAAAAATAAAATGGAAGCCATCACATGGTACATCCACCAATTAGATTGGTGGATATATCATTTGTCAGTCAAATGTGATGTCACAGGCCTTATATAAGGTCTGTCATGTCTTATTTGACCCTAAGAAGCCGTCTGATCAACATCTCCCGGACCTGTGAAGAAGAAAAAACTACTCACCCGGGCCCACTCTTCCAGCAACTGAGGATCATGGACCCACCCTCCCCATGGCTTTCTTTCACCCCCCCTCCCCATGTCTCTTTCATCCCCCCATGTCTCTCTATCGCCTCCCTCCCCATGTCTCTTTCACCCCTCTCCCCATGTCTCTTTTTCACGCCCCACCCCATGGCTCTCTTTCATCCCCCTCTCTATGTCTCTTGCACCCCCTCCCCGTGTTTCTCTATCATCCCCCCCCTCCAAATGTCTCTCTATCACCCCCCCTCTAAATGTCTCTCGATCACCTCCCCATGTCTCTTTCACCCTCCCCTCCCAATGTCTCTTCACCCCTGCTCCCATGTCTCTTCACCCCTGCTCCCCATGTCTCTTTACCCCTGTTCCCATGTCTCTTCACCGCCGCTCCCCATGACTCTTTCACCCACTCCCCATGTCTCTTTCACCCACTCCCCATGTCTCTTTCACCCCTCCCCATGTCTCTCTTTTAAACCCATTCCCATGTCTCTATATCACCCCCTACCTATGTCTCTCTTTCACCCTCCTCCCCTCGCCATGTCTCTTTCACCCCCCTCCCCTCACCATGTCTCTCCTTCACCCCCCTCCCCTCGCCATGACTCTCACCCCTCCACCTTCCTTCCACATGTCATAAACTCACACACACACTCACACTTAACAATTCTTGGTATATCTATAGAGGGTATTACTGTGCATCTGTATTATTTTTTAGTATAATGCTACTAGTAGTAGTACTTTTTTTTAAACAACTCTGAATTAAAATTTTAATGTATCATAATGTAACAATCATTTTTTGTTTCTATAGCAACCATTTACAAAGTCACATCCCCTTCCTATTTTGAAACAGGCTCTGGCAACCCCCCCCCCCTTTTTTTGAACACTGCCCTCTCCCTAGCTGTGCAAAACTCAATTGTATCCAGTGACTGCCTGGTCACATGATCACCCCAGAGAACTTTGCATTTTTGGTCCTCTTCTGCTGCACTGGCAACCATTTAGTCAACCCCCGAGCCGAATCTTCACCGATCAATCGCAACTTAGCTAATTACTTATCAATGTGTGGATTGTATTGATGCACATATCAAAGGGATTTTTTTTTTTTAAACGACAGCTTGGACTGCTGCTTTAAAGGTGGGCAGAGTAAGTTTGGAAACGGGGAGGAGTCACAGACCTCCAAACAATTTAAATCTGCGCACACAAACCCATGTAAACTCAACCCCAGACCCACCTCACCATATATATTTGTCTTAAGGAGTGCTACTGGGTATGTGACATTGTACAGTATAAACACAAGGAAGAGAAGCCCAATGCAACATGATCCTCCGCCGACTTAAATTTAACATGTCAAAAACAGAACTCCTTATATTTCATGCCAAACCTGGCCCTACTACCACCTTCCACATTACTGTTGGAAGAACTACTATACATGCAGTAGCCCAAGCACGCTGCCCTGGGGGTCACAGACTCCTCTCTCACATTCAAAAGGTAGCTAAACCTGTCGTTTTTTCTTCCGCAAGATACACCCTTCCACTGTTGCTCGACAGCTAAAACTCTGACACAGACCCTCATTCTCTACCATCTCAAATACTGGAACCTTCTGCTGTCCGGTCTTACTGCCTCTCACCTGTCTCCCCTACAATCTATCCTAAACGCTGCTGCCAGAATCACTCTACTCTTTCCTAAATCTGTCTCAGCGTCTCCCCTGCTGAAATCCCTCTCCTGGCTTCCTATCAAATCCCGTATCTCACACTCAATTCTCCTCCTCACTTTTAAAGCTTTACACTCTTCTGCCCCTCCTTACAGCTCAGCTCTAATTTCTCGCTATGCACCATCCCGACTCTTGCGATCCGCCCAATGATGTCTTCTATCTACCCCTTTTGTATCTAAAGCCCTCTCTCGCCTTAAACCTTTCTCACTGACTGCCCTCACCTCTGGAGTGCCCTTCCCATCAATACCCGACTAGCACCCTATCTATCCACCTTTAAGACCCACATTCTAACACATCTGCTTAAAGAAGCATGTGAGTAGCTCCGAGGCTGATACTATAGACCGCATACAAAAAGCTTGGCCCATTGCAGACGCACTTACCAGAACGCCGTCCTACTGTCTCTGTATGTTCTACCTACCAATTAGATTGTAAGCTCTTCAGAGCAGGGACTCCTTTTCCTAAATGTTACTTTTATGTCTGAAGCACTTATTCCCATGATCTGTTATTTGTATTATTTATATGATTGTCACGTGTATTACTGCGGTGAAGCGCTTTCTACATAAATGGCGCTATATAAATAAAGACATACAGTACATACATACATACAACATGACAAAGCATATAGTTAAATATTTATCTGTTTCTCTCTCATAAGTGGGGTCCGACTTACTTATCTCTCTCTCTCTCTCTCTCTCTCTCTCTCTCTCTCTCTCTCTCTCTCTCTCTCTCTCTCTCTCTCTCTCTCTCTCTCTCTCTCTCTCTCGTATCATCAAGAGGGTAATCTAAAGTTAATTTGCAGAATTTCAATAACCCTTGGCATTTGTAAATAGTTTCTTTAGTAAATAAAGAGTTCAATTGAAAATAGATACATTTTATTGAAGAGTTTTAAATATATTCTTAGTAAAATATGTTACAAACTGACTTATAAATATAAATCTTATTTACAGATAGTCACAGAGCTTGGCATCAGTTACAGATTAGTCAGGGTTTTTTTTTGTTTTTTTAGGGCTTAAGTATCTCATGGGGGAAATAAGTCTGGATGGTGGGTATCCGTAACGTTTAGAGATGTTATGATCCTTCTGCCTCTGAACAAAGCACTGTAGCCTCACCTTGGAGGTATGTTGACAGGCTTACTCCCTCTCCAGTTGTGATTTCCTTTTCATAGCCTCTCTCTCCTCTCTCTGTTCTGGTGGAATAGGTATGGAAACCTCAAGCTCTTGGAGAGGCTGTTGACAGAAGGATGGAGTGAAGTTGTCCACTCTGCTGGGTACATTGATAGGAAGCTGCAGGTTAGAAAGCTGGTGCTTCTGGTTGAAAGGAGCTTGAATGGGGATAGTGGTTTGGCTGACCTTTTTAATGCATGTCACTGCAGCTTTCCGTTCTATGGATATCACTGGGAAGTGTTTGGGATTCTCTATAACTGAAGCTTTGTTTTCCCCACGTTGTTTGATTTCACTGGTTTTAATGCCAGGAGCTGGAATGGGGATAGTGGTTTGGCTCACCTTTTCAATGCATCTTACTGCAGCTTCCTGTTCTATGGATATCACTGGGAAGTGTTTGGGATTCTCTATAACTGAAGCTTTGTTTTCCCCATGTTGTTTGATTTCACTGGTTTTAATGTCAGGTCTTGTGTACTCATGTATTTTAAATAGCCTAGGCCTGGCATTAATACCGACACCTTTAATTCCAGAAATACTGTCCTGTTTTTTGGCCATGAACCTTTTAATCGCATCAGTAAGAGACCACTGAACATGAGAAGCAGAAGTCTGGCTTTGGCGTCCTTGCATTGGTCCAAGCTTATTTCCAAGTGTAATGGATTCTGCGGGTGCCCCTGGACCTGTGGGACCTGCTTTTTTACCCAATGGGTGAAATACTTGAACAGAGTTAATCATTTGGAGGCTGAGGTTGCTGTGATGGGCTTTCACCTTTCCTTGTTCAGAAGGTTCCAATGACTTCTTGCCCTTCCCAAGAACTTCTGAATTCACTCCAGGCTGATTAGCACTTTTTCTTTTGAGAGCTTTGGGGTTATTATCAGTACCACAAGCCAGCGCTTGCTCAAAACTGAAAACGCTGGTCTGGTTCTTTGTTTTCTTCACTAGCTGCTTAATATTGCTGTTCTGTTTACGTTTGATCCCCATCTCTTGAGGTGTCTTCCGCTCAGGACTATGAGTAACTGCAGGAGACTTTGCATCTTTACATTTGATCCCCATCTCCTGAGGTGTCTTCCGCTCAGGACTATGAGTAACAGCAGGTGTTTTTGCATATTTACGTTTGATCCCGATCTCCTGAGGTGTCTTCCGCTCAGGACAATGAGTAACTGCAGGAGTCTTTGCATTTTTAAGTTTGATCCCCATCTCCTGAGGTGTCTTCCGCTCAGGACTATGAGTAACTGCAGGAGTTTTTGCATATTTACGTTTGATCCCCATCTCCTGAGGTGTCTTCCGCTCAGGACTATGAGTAACTGCAGGAGTCTTTGCATCTTTACGTTTGATCCCGATCTCCTGAGTTTTCTTCAGTTTAGGATTAATATGAGTAACAGCAGGTGTCTTTGCATCCATTGTACCTTCACGGCTTTGCTGCATCTTTTCAGATACCTTATTGGAAATGTGGGCACCTGAGAGACAAACACGTTTCATCTTTTTTAACAGAACAGCCTCGTCACCAGATTGTGGGCCATGGGGTGACTTCCCTGGTATAGGAGCAGAAGAATGATTTACTGGCTTTGACATTGGTTTTACCTTCTTTTGCAGTGCAGTTTGAGGGACTTGATCCTTTGCAGCTGAAGAAAGGATCTTTTTCTTCTTTGTTTCCACTTTGGAGCACTTTGGTACCCCCTCAGACTTTGACGGACACTCAGTCTTCACTGAACTCAGCACGTTATTACGAACCTTCTGAGCAATATGTGAGGGGGCCTTCACCTCTGAAGATCTCTTCGCCATATCTTTTAACCCACCCCTTTTCCACACTGGCACATATAACTCTTTGTTGCTTTGCACATCAATATGTAACTTTGAGAGGTGGCTCAGCTTCCGAGCTGGTTGAGTTGGGTACATTAGAGGTGGTTCACTTTTTTCATTAGCAGCAAGCTGAACTGCTCCTTGTGTAATTAAACTGGCCTGGGAAATATGTTGGGCTCCAAGCGAGGTCTGACACACTGTAACAAAATCAAAAAGGAGAAATAATCAATTATCATAAATACCAACACATTGTACATAATAACACAAAGGAAGAAAAGCAAACACATGCTTAATCCCTTCAGTATTGGCGAGAACTATATACTGTAGAGTTCTATATATTTGTAACACTACAGTGGCGAATGACCGTAATTAAAGATCTTTATAACAGGTAATGGTATCGGTCAAGGAGAAGATTTTGAACAATGATTAGTAAAGATTCTCCATATCTCACCTTGTAAGGTCTGCATTCCTCTAAGGGGTATGAATGGTGGCTGCTGAAGTTGTGCATACTGGGTGGCCATTATACAAGGCCCTATTGTAGCACGTCTTTCCAAATGTGTGTTGGGACGGAAAGTAACAGGCTGCGTTGTGGCTTCTCCCCTAACCTGTCCTGCAAATCCTGTGTATCCTCCTGTAGCAGTGTGGTAGAATCCTCCGTTCATGTCCGATACACGAGGGTAAGCGCGTGTTGCCTGTGGGATCTGCTGTAGATACATTGGTGTTCCTGCAGACCCTTGTTGCAAAATCATGCCTTGGGCCCCATGTCTGTAGACTTCTGTATTCCTCCCTACTGGGTGGAAGCTGTTGCTCCATGAAGGGTAAGCAGTGGTGACTGCAGGAGCACTGCAGGTCGGTGGAGGGTTCACAGCAGAGGAATTTAAAAACTGATCTGTAAGGAAGAAAGGTAAAAGTGAAGGGCCAGAAAAGCACAATCAAGGCACATTTCTTTAACACACGGGGACTCAACTCCAGTCATCAAACCCCCCACAATAGGTCAACTTTTCAGGATATTCCAGCTTTAGCACAGGTGGCCCAATCACTCAATCAGCCTCTGATTGAGTCACCTGTGCTGAAGCAGGGACTGATTGAGCGAGCTGTGCTGAAGCAGGGACGGATTGAGCCACCTCCGCTGAAGCTGGGATATCCTGAAAGCCTGACTTTGGGGGGTTAGGACTGCTTTAACAGACCTGCTAAAAGATATTCTTGATATCAAATACATATGAAATACATAGAGATGCTCACTTGGCTTGGTATTTTTATTTTGCCTTTAAAATATTTGGGGTTTTGGTTCTGGTTTTGAATAAAGTTTTTGGTGGTCTTTGTTTTGTTATGAATAGCAAGCACTAACAGGGATAATGGCTTGCTGGGAAAACACATTTATTTGATTATCAATGTTACATACCACTACTCTGATCAATAGTGGTCAGAAGTTTCAATATTTAAATACATTTTTAAGCAAGCTCCATGATTGCCTTCTATAGCATTGCTATGTATTGAAACACCAGAGCACCCGTACATTTTAGCTCAATATATGGGGTTTAATCTATAAATATATATATAGATATATATTTATACATATACATATATGATGTGTTGGGATGTAACACAGACAGAAAACTATTTCTAGGTAGTTTTCAACACAAAGTGGCAACTGGTATATAAAACTTGTGCAGTCCATCACCTGCTTTCATGTCCACCTATGAACACAATGACAAATATAGATGTACCATAGCTTTCGGAACTGGATCTTTAAAAATAAAAATAAAAACATAAAAATTGCCTGTTCCTACTGTAGTATTTTGTGGTAATATTATGGTGTGGTATTCTGAGACGTCTGGTATATTGAGGTATCTGGAGGAGCACTCAGGTCAGCTATATCTGTAAATCAAGTGGCAGATTCTGCCCTCGTTTTGTGGCTTTGTCTTTTTTGGGGCCTTTGTATTACTGTAGAGTAGTGGTTTCCAACCTTTTTTTGGTTAAGGAACCATATGTGAAATTCTGAGGGACCCCAACCCTCTCTAACAACGAGTCTAAGATGAGATGCATTGTAATATACCCCAACCCTATCTAATAGTGCGTCTGAGATCAGATGAAGTGTGAGGAACCCCAATCCTCTCTAATAGCGCTTCTGAGATCAGATGCATTGTAAGGAGCCCCAACCCTCTCTAATAGCGCGTCTGAGATCAGATGCATTGTAAGGAACCCCAACCCTCTCCAATAGCGCGTTTGAGATAAGATGCATTGTACTGTAAATTCTTCTGTATTAAGTACAATTTTAAAATGACCTAAAAATTACAGCGAACCCTTTAGGGATGCCCGGGGAATCCTAGGGTTCCTACTGCACCGACACACTTTATTCGAGCAAATGCCTGGTTTGTACCTGGCAGAAACCTGGAATCCGCCACTGCTCACCTCTTGCATGCTTCGTTGCGCTTGCCTTCCCAGCCACGGTTCATGCCTGGCTGACGGGGGCCTGATCTTGTTAAATGATAATGAGAATGATTTACTAGGCTGCGATGTTTCGATTGTCCACCAGATGGCATAAACTCATGACTTAAGTAATGTGTGGCCTTTGCAAGTTGTTTCGTTTCCAAAAAAAGTTACTTTATCCCAGTACAGTATGCTATTGTGTAACTTGTCCTTGAGACTGAAGGAATAGTTGCAAAAAATGTATCAATTTAGGCTTTACATACAGTAATGTATTAAATAAAGACAAAGATCATTTTCACTTACACTATTCTACAGAGACATGAGTGAACAAGTGGAGCCCGTGTTCCAAAAACCTGACAGAAGTTATGCTTATTTGATATGGGCCGCTATAAATGCAACAGAGGATAAGATGGCAACAGTTGTTCAAATTTATCAGTATTTTATCGAAAATTATGACTTTTACAGATTTTCGCCAACTCCTCATTTGTGGAAGCATGCAATAAGGAAAAGGTTATGTAGTGACCCCTGTTTTCACCGTATTGAGCCCCAATTTGTTGGAGGGTATTGGTGTGTGTCACAGGGTTTTTCCCGTATCTATGATAATGGAGGCGGCAAAAGGCGAAGGGTCGTGTTAAAACGAAATAAGAAGCGACAGTCCCTGCCAAGCAATGCGCCAGAACCAGAACCAGAACCAGCAGCAGCACCAGCTTATCATCATGGTCCTGCCGTCGGTGACAAATCTGAGATGGATTTCGCAGCCAGTTTTGATGAAGCTTGCATGTACCTAAGCGATTTCCCGCTGACTACAGGTGGGCTAGTCCCTCTGCAAAATGATGAAAGCTGGACTGGAAGTGGGCCGGCGCCAGCGCAAGCTGAATGGGAAATTTAGTAATACTGTACTGTACAGTATGGTGAGTACTGTATTTTTGCCGTATTATTTTGGTGGGGCTGGCTGGGAACTTCTTTAGGGGGCTGACCATTACTGTACATTAAAACTTTTCATTTTGTTTTTCCTCAGAAAAGAAAACGGCTAATGGGGGGATTTCGATGGATTATATTGTACTGTATGCTGATGTTTTCCGGCCATACAGTATACTGTGTAATAAACCCGAATAAATAAAACTACTGTATGCATTTATTCTACAGTACATGTTCAGTAAATTACTGCACATACTGGGGGCGAGATGTGTTTGCAGCAGAGAGAGATTTAATAATATTGTACAGTGAGCAGGGGGTTCCCTGAGCCAGAAATTAATGCTCAGGGAACCCCCCTGCTCCTGATCAATATTATTAAAAATACGGAAAATGCTGCGTCATTACCATAGCGGATAGCCGCTAAGGCAATGAAGGGGTTAACCCACCGTGCCCGCTTTATTGTGTGTAGTGGGGATGGGTGAGGGGGGTATTTGGCCCTTGGTGTGAGTTTAGGACTTGCGGGAGGGGGGGGGGGGTTGCGGGTGCACTTAACCCCTTCACGATCGTAGCAGTTAATACCGCTACGGTCATGAAGGGGTTAAGCCCTCCCGCTACCCCACCCCCCCCCCCCCCCCCGCAAGCCCTCCCCAACCATCGTTGGGGCGAATACCCCATTCACCCACCCTCCCGCTACCCACAATAAAAAAATACACACACACAGCAGCCGCCAAAAAATAAATAAATAAATGACAATAAATACATTGGAAATACATTTTTATTGATAGTGTAGATGTGCAGGGGGTCTCCGGAGCTGAACCGCGGTGGTTTTAGGTCTGGGGACCCCGTGCCCCCCGAGATACAGGCCCCTTTAGGGGGTGCCGGTAGCCCTCTGCTTGGTTTAAAGGTCCCGATCACGTGATCGCGGCCTGTAAACCAAGCAGAGCAGAGGGATACCGGCACCCCCTAAAGGGGCCTGTATCTCGGGGGGCACGGGGTCCCCAGACCTAAAACCTGTGCGCTTCAGCTCCGGAGACCCCCTGCACATGTACACTATCAATAAAAATGTATTTCAAATGTATTTATTGTCATTTATTTATTTATTTATTTATATTTATTTATTAATTGTGCTGCTGCTGCTGCAAGTCGTAAACTCACACCAAGGGCCAAACACCCCCCTCACCCCCAATAAAAAAAATTCACGCACAGCAGCCCCACAATTAATAAATAAATCTAAATAAATAAATAAATAAAATCTATGTAAAACCCCCTCCCCCTATTCTCGCTTTTAAAACGCCCTGCCTTCTCTCTAATCTATGTAAAAAAAACCTCCCCCTATCCCCCTATCCCCCTATTGTGTGTGTGCGTTAAGCTTCCCTGCAAGCTATGTAAAAAAAACCTCCCCCTATTGTGTGTGTGTTTCAATCTGGCTGGCCTGTGTTTCTGAGTGCTGAGTGCTCTGCGTTTAACCAAGCAGAGCAGAGGGATACCGGCACCCCCTAAAGGGGCCTGTATCTCGGGGGGCACGGGGTCCCCAGACCTAAAACCTGTGCGCTTCAGCTCCGGAGACCCCCTGCACATGTACACTATCAATAAAAATGTATTTCAAATGTATTTATTGTCATTTATTTATTTATTTATTTATATTTATTTATTAATTGTGCTGCTGCTGCTGCAAGTCGTAAACTCACACCAAGGGCCAAACACCCCCCTCACCCCCAATAAAAAAAATTCACGCACAGCAGCCCCACAATTAATAAATAAATCTAAATAAATAAATAAATAAAATCTATGTAAAACCCCCTCCCCCTATTCTCGCTTTTAAAACGCCCTGCCTTCTCTCTAATCTATGTAAAAAAAACCTCCCCCTATCCCCCTATCCCCCTATTGTGTGTGTGCGTTAAGCTTCCCTGCAAGCTATGTAAAAAAAACCTCCCCCTATTGTGTGTGTGTTTCAATCTGGCTGGCCTGTGTTTCTGAGTGCTGAGTGCTCTGCGTTTAACCAAGCAGAGCAGAGGGATACCGGCACCCCCTAAAGGGGCCTGTATCTCGGGGGGCACGGGGTCCCCAGACCTAAAACCTGTGCGCTTCAGCTCCGGAGACCCCCTGCACATGTACACTATCAATAAAAATGTATTTCAAATGTATTTATTGTCATTTATTTATTTATTTATTTATATTTATTTATTAATTGTGCTGCTGCTGCTGCAAGTCGTAAACTCACACCAAGGGCCAAACACCCCCCTCAACCCCAATAAAAAAAAATCACGCACAGCAGCCCCACAATTAATAAATAAATCTAAATAAATAAATAAATAAATAAAGACATGAAGAGAAATAAATACTGTATATACTGTACAGTATATACACTGTATACATATATATATATATATATATATATATATATATACAGTATACATATATACACTGTGTATATATACTGTATATATATATATATATATATATATATATATATATATATATATATATATATATATATATATACATACTGTATGTGAGTGAAAAGAGAAAAAAGTAACCCGTATGGGAGCACTCAGGTATGCAATTGATATATTTGTTTATTTATTTGACACAGTGCAAAAAGGGATGAATAAACAGTACATGATTTAAAAACACTTAAAAAAGAGGCATGGACCCTTAAACACTAATGAACAGCACTAGGGAACGACACACACTGTCAACCCTAAACATGAAAAGGATAGTGACTCAAAAAACACTAGGGAGAATCAAAGTGAATCACAATACAGTAGGTTACTGGGTTTAAAGGCACCTACAGTATACAACGCTAAGGATAATGCACACTACAATACCAAAAAGTATTTTAACCAAGCAAGTAAACCAAAATCAATATATACTGTAAGTAACAACCAGAAAAGACAATTTAAAACCAAACTAACCCTTACAATACCAAGGATTACATCTATCTAATTGTAAAAAACCTTATACAGTACATTATACACAGCATTGTTTAAAAACCCCTTCCCCCCCTAATGTTTCTGTTAAGTAGATTACACTGAAGGGAGAGAGATATAAAGGCCTAAAGCCCCTTCCCCCCTAATGTTTCTGTTAAACAGATTACAGTACATTGAAGGGAGAGAGATTTTACAGAAACACACATTAGGGGGGAGGGGGCTTTAAACAGATTACAGTACATTGAAGGGAGAGAGATGTTTCTGTTACCAGTAAATCTCCCTCCCTGCATTGCTAACCACCCTCACCCCCTACCCACATACCGTTAACCCCCCCCCCCATCCTGGCCATGGCCCCTCCGCTTCTGCAAAACAGACACAAAAATTAAAACATACAAAGTAATGTCCCCTAACCCCTTAATCACCATAGCGGTTATTAACCGCTACAGTCATGAAGGGGTTAACCCACCCTCACCCACCCACCACTCGGGATGCCTACATACCCTCCCACACTAACCCCCCCCCCACCCGTGAGGCCTAACCACCCAATCAGTTCCCACAAGGGAGGCCTACCCACATACCGTTGGGGAAACACCCCACCCCCACCCCAGTACCCACAATAAAAACAGTACAATCACCCACAATAAACAGCATTCTATTTATTAAATACATTACCCACCCCCTGTGCCCCCCCCCCCCCATAAATACAAGATTTATTCTTTTACATTCAGGGTCCATAACGCAGCCCCACGCTAGTCCCCGGTGGGCTGGCAGGGCACCTGGACAGACCTACAGTTTACCAGCAGCATTCCACAGGTTCTGGAGGCCTGCTGGTGGATCCTGCCAGCACCATGGCGCCCAGGTGGTCTCCTTGGGTCACCGTGAGCCTCAATTGGGTCCACACGGTAGGCCCAAGGATGTCTGGGAGCCCCGGGTCAAACCCACAGGTGTCTGCGGGGCCTCGGGTGGTTCCCATGGGGGTCTGGGGAACTCACGGGTGCTCACTACGGGTCCGCGGTGCCCCCACAGAAGTGGGACCACACATCATCATCCCCGCACCTACGGCTCGGAGGTGCCCCCACAGAAGTGGGACCACACATCGTCATGCCCGCAGACTACGGGTCCGCGGTGCCCCCACAGAAGTGGGACCACACATCATCATCCCCGCATGTGTCACCCGTGGAACCACCAGCCTGCTACCCTTTAGGATACCCGAGGATTCCCCGCGGGTGGTCTCCAGAGGTCCCACGCAAAACCACGGAAGTAACCCTGAATGTAAAAAAAATAAACCTGGCCAATACATTCAATACATACACCCTCCCCCCCAACACCTACAGTACAATAATGTGCAAAATAACTATTATCCAGATATGGATAATAGATTAATTGCCCATTATTAAAAACATTAACTAGCATACTGTATACAAATAAATAAAGTACTACTGACCTCATCAATACGAAGTGTCCGATGCCAGCGCCTTCCTTCTCTTGCCCACACAAAACATAGCCAAAACCAAGCCAATACATTGCAATTACATTCAGATATCAATTAACCCCTTAAACACCTTATCGGATAATAACCGCAAAGGTAATTAAGGGGTTAAGCCACACAGGCACGATACCCACCCTTCACCCATGAATTTGTACTGTGGCTTCATCATGCAACTATATATATATATACTGTATATATATACATACAGAGAGACAGAGAGAAAGAGAGAGAGAGAGATATATACAGTATATATATATACACACGTTATATACACACCCATGATAAACCAAATATACAGTACAAATAAATGTAGAAGGGTTATCAAAACCATACTGTTCTACAACCAAACACTTCTCCATACAGATACTACATTAAAATCAATTTCCTTTAAAAATCCTAACTGATCTCACAATCTACTGTACTGTATATGATCACAAACCAATGAAAAAAAAGTCACATTCCAAAATGCATAAAATCTATGCACCATACTGTATACATTCTGCAAATTAATCAAACGTAAACAAAAATCAGTTAGCAATCATTATTTACACCCCTAAACATTTCACACTCAATCAAGAACAATGAGACCATTAACAGATTCACGCCTAGAGCAGAACAATTAAGCCTTTGAAAAAATATAAGTACCGACAAAAATACAACCTTTACAGTACAGTACAACCAAGGCTATCTATCCCTGACCTTCCTCAAACACACAATACAATACCAAGGAATAATACATCTATCTAATTTTAAAATACTTTAAACTCACAAAATAATTAAAAACACATCTAATCCAGCTTTTAAAACATCATCATTTCTTACCCTGAATGTATACTGTACAGTATATCTCTCTAGACATATATATTGTACATACATACATACAGTGGCAAGAAATGATATACCACAAGCAAAAAAAAAATACACAGGTTAAAAAACCTTTTGAAATAATGAACAAGTTAAATAAAATACATTTCTTTACTGTAGTTCACTTACCATTACTTGCCCCCACCGACTCCCGTTGCCCAGCTTACTCACGAACCAATCCACGATCAGGAACCCATAAAATAATAAACCATTGAAAATAATAAACATTAAACTAAAAATCCAAACCAATCCACGGGTCTTCTACTTGTAATACACCTTCATCTGTATTCTTCTTTCTTCTATCTCCTTCCGGGCGGGGCAGGGCGTGGTCTTCTTTCCATCATCGGCCACGCCCTTGTCTTTTTCCTTCTCCGGAGGTCCTTCCTCCGCGGCGTCTGGCTGCAAAATGAGACGACATAGGCTTTTAAAGGCCTATGACGTCACATTTTGCGTCATGGTTCCCACGGTCCTGATTGGACCGTGAAAACCATGTGTGTTGGCCGATAATAAAAAAATGATGACGTCACTTAAAGGGAATGAAAGCACAGCCAATCAGAATGGCTTTGCTTCAATTGCCTTTAAGATGACGTCATGAAAAGGCACATGGTCGTGCACACATGGTACTAGAGCCAATCAGAGCGTGGGAACTTTATCCCTACTCTGATTGGCTCTGGTATACCATGTGTCAGGGGCTTGGGGGAGAAAGGATGTGACGTCAATGAAAACCTGTCACGTGGTACGGTAGCCAATCAGAGCGTGGGAACTTTATCCTTATTGACGTCACATCCTTTCTCCCCCAAGCCCCTGACACATGGTATACCAGAGCCAATCAGAGCGTGGGAACTTTATCCCTACTCTGATTGGCTCTGGTATACCATGTGTCAGGGGCTTGGGGGAGAAAGGATGTGACGTCAATGAAAACCTGTCACGTGGTACGGTAGCCAATCAGAGCGTGGGAACTTTATCCTTATTGACGTCACATCCTTTCTCCCCCAAGCCCCTGACACATGGTATACCAGAGCCAATCAGAGCGTGGGAACTTTATCCCTACTCTGATTGGCTCTGGTATACCATGTGTCAGGGGCTTGGGGGAGAAAGGATGTGACGTCAATAAGGATAAAGTTCCCACGCTCTGATTGGCTACCGTACCACGTGACAGGTTTTCATTGACGTCACATCCTTTCTCCCCCAAGCCCCTGACACATGGTATACCAGAGCCAATCAGAGTAGGCATAAAGTTCCCACGCTCTGATTGGCTCTAGTACCATGTGTGCACGACCATGTGCCTTTTCATGACGTCATCTTAAAGGCAATTGAAGCAAAGCCATTCTGATTGGCTGTGCTTTCATTCCCTTTAAGTGACGTCATCATTTTTTTATTATCGGCCAACACACATGGTTTTCACGGTCCAATCAGGACCGTGGGAACCATGACGCAAAATGTGACGTCATAGGCCTTTAAAAGCCTATGTCGTCTCATTTTGCAGCCAGACGCCGCGGAGGAAGGACCTCCGGAGAAGGAAAAAGACAAGGGCGTGGCCGATGATGGAAAGAAGACCACGCCCTGCCCCGCCCGGAAGGAGATAGAAGAAAGAAGAATACAGATGAAGGTGTATTACAAGTAGAAGACCCGTGGATTGGTTTGGATTTTTAGTTTAATGTTTATTATTTTCAATGGTTTATTATTTTATGGGTTCCTGATCGTGGATTGGTTCGTGAGTAAGCTGGGCAACGGGAGTCGGTGGGGGCAAGTAATGGTAAGTGAACTACAGTAAAGAAATGTATTTTATTTAACTTGTTCATTATTTCAAAAGGTTTTTTAACCTGTGTATTTTTTTTTTGCTTGTGGTATATCATTTCTTGCCACTGTATGTATGTATGTACAATATATATGTCTAGAGAGATATACTGTACAGTATACATTCAGGGTAAGAAATGATGATGTTTTAAAAGCTGGATTAGATGTGTTTTTAATTATTTTGTGAGTTTAAAGTATTTTAAAATTAGATAGATGTATTATTCCTTGGTATTGTATTGTGTGTTTGAGGAAGGTCAGGGATAGATAGCCTTGGTTGTACTGTACTGTAAAGGTTGTATTTTTGTCGGTACTTATATTTTTTCAAAGGCTTAATTGTTCTGCTCTAGGCGTGAATCTGTTAATGGTCTCATTGTTCTTGATTGAGTGTGAAATGTTTAGGGGTGTAAATAATGATTGCTAACTGATTTTTGTTTACGTTTGATTAATTTGCAGAATGTATACAGTATGGTGCATAGATTTTATGCATTTTGGAATGTGACTTTTTTTTCATTGGTTTGTGATCATATACAGTACAGTAGATTGTGAGATCAGTTAGGATTTTTAAAGGAAATTGATTTTAATGTAGTATCTGTATGGAGAAGTGTTTGGTTGTAGAACAGTATGGTTTTGATAACCCTTCTACATTTATTTGTACTGTATATTTGGTTTATCATGGGTGTGTATATAACGTGTGTATATATATATACTGTATATATCTCTCTCTCTCTCTTTCTCTCTGTCTCTCTGTATGTATATATATACAGTATATATATATATAGTTGCATGATGAAGCCACAGTACAAATTCATGGGTGAAGGGTGGGTATCGTGCCTGTGTGGCTTAACCCCTTAATTACCTTTGCGGTTATTATCCGATAAGGTGTTTAAGGGGTTAATTGATATCTGAATGTAATTGCAATGTATTGGCTTGGTTTTGGCTATGTTTTGTGTGGGCAAGAGAAGGAAGGCGCTGGCATCGGACACTTCGTATTGATGAGGTCAGTAGTACTTTATTTATTTGTATACAGTATGCTAGTTAATGTTTTTAATAATGGGCAATTAATCTATTATCCATATCTGGATAATAGTTATTTTGCACATTATTGTACTGTAGGTGTTGGGGGGGAGGGTGTATGTATTGAATGTATTGGCCAGGTTTATTTTTTTTACATTCAGGGTTACTTCCGTGGTTTTGCGTGGGACCTCTGGAGACCACCCGCGGGGAATCCTCGGGTATCCTAAAGGGTAGCAGGCTGGTGGTTCCACGGGTGACACATGCGGGGATGATGATGTGTGGTCCCACTTCTGTGGGGGCACCGCGGACCCGTAGTCTGCGGGCATGACGATGTGTGGTCCCACTTCTGTGGGGGCACCTCCGAGCCGTAGGTGCGGGGATGATGATGTGTGGTCCCACTTCTGTGGGGGCACCGCGGACCCGTAGTGAGCACCCGTGAGTTCCCCAGACCCCCATGGGAACCACCCGAGGCCCCGCAGACACCTGTGGGTTTGACCCGGGGCTCCCAGACATCCTTGGGCCTACCGTGTGGACCCAATTGAGGCTCACGGTGACCCAAGGAGACCACCTGGGCGCCATGGTGCTGGCAGGATCCACCAGCAGGCCTCCAGAACCTGTGGAATGCTGCTGGTAAACTGTAGGTCTGTCCAGGTGCCCTGCCAGCCCACCGGGGACTAGCGTGGGGCTGCGTTATGGACCCTGAATGTAAAAGAATAAATCTTGTATTTATGGGGGGGGGGGGGCACAGGGGGTGGGTAATGTATTTAATAAATAGAATGCTGTTTATTGTGGGTGATTGTACTGTTTTTATTGTGGGTACTGGGGTGGGGGTGGGGTGTTTCCCCAACGGTATGTGGGTAGGCCTCCCTTGTGGGAACTGATTGGGTGGTTAGGCCTCACGGGTGGGGGGGGGGGTTAGTGTGGGAGGGTATGTAGGCATCCCGAGTGGTGGGTGGGTGAGGGTGGGTTAACCCCTTCATGACTGTAGCGGTTAATAACCGCTATGGTGATTAAGGGGTTAGGGGACATTACTTTGTATGTTTTAATTTTTGTGTCTGTTTTGCAGAAGCGGAGGGGCCATGGCCAGGATGGGGGGGGGGGTTAACGGTATGTGGGTAGGGGGTGAGGGTGGTTAGCAATGCAGGGAGGGAGATTTACTGGTAACAGAAACATCTCTCTCCCTTCAATGTACTGTAATCTGTTTAAAGCCCCCTCCCCCCTAATGTGTGTTTCTGTAAAATCTCTCTCCCTTCAATGTACTGTAATCTGTTTAACAGAAACATTAGGGGGGAAGGGGCTTTAGGCCTTTATATCTCTCTCCCTTCAGTGTAATCTACTTAACAGAAACATTAGGGGGGGAAGGGGTTTTTAAACAATGCTGTGTATAATGTACTGTATAAGGTTTTTTACAATTAGATAGATGTAATCCTTGGTATTGTAAGGGTTAGTTTGGTTTTAAATTGTCTTTTCTGGTTGTTACTTACAGTATATATTGATTTTGGTTTACTTGCTTGGTTAAAATACTTTTTGGTATTGTAGTGTGCATTATCCTTAGCGTTGTATACTGTAGGTGCCTTTAAACCCAGTAACCTACTGTATTGTGATTCACTTTGATTCTCCCTAGTGTTTTTTGAGTCACTATCCTTTTCATGTTTAGGGTTGACAGTGTGTGTCGTTCCCTAGTGCTGTTCATTAGTGTTTAAGGGTCCATGCCTCTTTTTTAAGTGTTTTTAAATCATGTACTGTTTATTCATCCCTTTTTGCACTGTGTCAAATAAATAAACAAATATATCAATTGCATACCTGAGTGCTCCCATACGGGTTACTTTTTTCTCTTTTCACTCACATACAGTATGTATATATATATATATATATATATATATATATATATATATATATATATATATATATATATATACAGTATATATACACAGTGTATATATGTATACTGTATATATATATATATATATATATATATATATATATGTATACAGTGTATATACTGTACAGTATATACAGTATTTATTTCTCTTCATGTCTTTATTTATTTATTTATTTATTTAGATTTATTTATTAATTGTGGGGCTGCTGTGCGTGATTTTTTTTTATTGGGGTTGAGGGGGGTGTTTGGCCCTTGGTGTGAGTTTACGACTTGCAGCAGCAGCAGCACAATTAATAAATAAATATAAATAAATAAATAAATAAATGACAATAAATACATTTGAAATACATTTTTATTGATAGTGTACATGTGCAGGGGGTCTCCGGAGCTGAAGCGCACAGGTTTTAGGTCTGGGGACCCCGTGCCCCCCGAGATACAGGCCCCTTTAGGGGGTGCCGGTATCCCTCTGCTCTGCTTGGTTAAACGCAGAGCACTCAGCACTCAGAAACACAGGCCAGCCAGATTGAAACACACACACAATAGGGGGAGGTTTTTTTTACATAGCTTGCAGGGAAGCTTAACGCACACACACAATAGGGGGATAGGGGGATAGGGGGAGGTTTTTTTTACATAGATTAGAGAGAAGGCAGGGCGTTTTAAAAGCGAGAATAGGGGGAGGGGGTTTTACATAGATTTTATTTATTTATTTATTTAGATTTATTTATTAATTGTGGGGCTGCTGTGCGTGAATTTTTTTTATTGGGGGTGAGGGGGGTGTTTGGCCCTTGGTGTGAGTTTACGACTTGCAGCAGCAGCAGCACAATTAATAAATAAATATAAATAAATAAATAAATAAATGACAATAAATACATTTGAAATACATTTTTATTGATAGTGTACATGTGCAGGGGGTCTCCGGAGCTGAAGCGCACAGGTTTTAGGTCTGGGGACCCCGTGCCCCCCGAGATACAGGCCCCTTTAGGGGGTGCCGGTATCCCTCTGCTCTGCTTGGTTTACAGGCCGCGATCACGTGATCGGGACCTTTAAACCAAGCAGAGGGCTACCGGCACCCCCTAAAGGGGCCTGTATCTCGGGGGGCACGGGGTCCCCAGACCTAAAACCACCGCGGTTCAGCTCCGGAGACCCCCTGCACATCTACACTATCAATAAAAATGTATTTCCAATGTATTTATTGTCATTTATTTATTTATTTTTTGGCGGCTGCTGTGTGTGTGTATTTTTTTATTGTGGGTAGCGGGAGGGTGGGTGAATGGGGTATTCGCCCCAACGATGGTTGGGGAGGGCTTGCGGGGGGGGGGGGGGGGGGGTGGGGTAGCGGGAGGGCTTAACCCCTTCATGACCGTAGCGGTATTAACTGCTACGATCGTGAAGGGGTTAAGTGCACCCGCAACCCCCCCCCCCTCCCGCAAGTCCTAAACTCACACCAAGGGCCAAATACCCCCCTCACCCATCCCCACTACACACAATAAAGCGGGCACGGTGGGTTAACCCCTTCATTGCCTTAGCGGCTATCCGCTATGGTAATGACGCAGCATTTTCCGTATTTTTAATAATATTGATCAGGAGCAGGGGGGTTCCCTGAGCATTAATTTCTGGCTCAGGGAACCCCCTGCTCACTGTACAATATTATTAAAATACAGAAATGATGCTTCTTTACCATAGCGCATAGACGCTAAGGTAAAGAACGAGTGTTTATTTATACTGTATATTGTATGTGTTTTATTGATAGTGTACATGTGCAGGGGGTCTCCAGAGCAGAAGCGCACAGGTTTCAGGTCTGGGGACCCCGTGCCCCCCGAGATACAGGCCCCTTTAGGGGGTGCCGGTATCCCTCTGCTCTGCTTGGTTTACAGGCCGCGGTCACGTGATCGGGGCTTTTAACGCAGAGCTGGATACCGGCACCCCCTAAAGGGGCCTGTATCTCGGGGGGCACGGGGTCCCCAGACCTAAAACCACCGCGGTTCAGCTCCGGAGACCCCCTGCACATCTACACTATCAATAAAAATGTATTTCAAATAATTTTTAATGTGTGGATGTTTGCGCAGAGAGAGAGCAGCGGATCTCTCTCTGCTGCAAACACATCTCGCCCCCGCCGCCCATACAGTACTGTAGTATCATTTATGTATGTGCATATACAGTACAGTACAGTACTGTATGTTAGGGCTTACAGGGGTTGTTGTTATACAGTATATATATATATATATATATATATATATATATATATATATATATATACTGCATTACAATTCATTATAGGGGACGGCTTCACAGAGAATAGCTCGCAAGCGCCACCATGTGTATTTTGACGGCATTGCAGTATTGTAACCAGCCGGAATAAAAAGCTTAAATTCCTGCCGGAAAATAACGCAATGCACTCTGGCTGAAAAATATCAGAAACCTGAATACACCCGAGTATACCCGAATTCGCGGGACTAGCCGTGCTCGAATAAAGTGTGTCGCCAGTGTAGGATCCGTGGTTGAAAAACACTGCTGTAGACAATAATTTAAGGATATGGCTGAAAGTAGTCGAACATTACACCCCACGGTGTAGAATTGGTCCAATAGTTATTGACCTAAACTTAGGGCAAGGAAAAAGCATGCCTTATACATAACTAATCCTACTGTATACACTAAGGTTCCTGTGTCTTTTTTTACTATCCCATAGATCCCATAGACGTTTGCCGCTTTGACATTTATGTATACAGTACATGTGTTCTTTTCTATACATTACTGTTCAAATCATTTAAGATTTTGAATTACAAGCCAGATATAAAAGTAAATACAATAAAACAAATATGTGTGTATGTATCTATAATAAATCAGTTTTGACATTTATAAAAAAAAATATTATCCAATTAAGGCCAGGTACCTAACCCCCCTGGGTGTTGTCTACCTCCGTCCCTCCCCCCCGCCCCCCACCCCATCCGTCTTCTTTCTCCCATCCATTGATAGGAGTCATGTTATCTGTTCTGTACCCCATAAAACATTGTGAAAGTAAACAGTTCAGAAATATAGATATTATCCATTTCTTTTTGGGTATGTAAAGGTCACGTTGCTTCCTACCTGCCATGATACAGAGTTAAGGTGGAGATAATTAGTCTCTCTGTACAGCGCCACTCTTTTCCTATCTCTGAGATGTCCACAAAACTAACGGTTTCCTTCGGGAACTAATTCAAGTCACGCACAAACAAGTTTACATTTGTGTATTTATCTCAGTCTCTAAGGCGATTCCATGATGTCATTACAGAACACTGCTGCTGGCATCTCCTAGGAGGCTCAATGATACTGTCTCGTGATGTCATAATAGAGAAATCAGCTACTGTTGACATTTAATTTCAAGTGGTTGAGAAGTGGTTAACTTGAGTAGCAGTCATAAAAATCACAGCTACTGTGATACATTGTATTACATACATTGGGTGACACAAGTACACATATGGACAGTGCCACTGACAGCAGTGGGATCAACATACTGTATCACTGGGTTCAAATGCATTGACTTCATGGCAAGATAAAGTATCACAGATTATAATGAGATGTATCACAGTCTGCGTCTCTGCCCCAGCATGCACCTTGGGGAGAGTCAGTAGGAGGAGTTGGGGAGGAGTTACATGGCACACAGATTATAATGAGATGTATCACAGTCTGCGTCTCTGCCCCAGCTTGCACCTTGGGGAGAGTCAGTAGAAGGAGTTGGGGGGAGTTACATGGTGCACAGATTATAATCAGATGTATCACATTCTGCGTCTCTGCCCCAATTTGCTCCTTGGGGAGAGTGAGTAGGATGAGTTGGGGGCAGTTACATGGTGCACAGATTAAAATGAGATGCGTCACAAGTTGCATTTCTCTGATACTTTTTTTTAACCTTTTATTTGCCCAAAACAATCCTCCATATCTGAAGTGCCATAAGTCTAACATACCGCGTCAGAAGTAAGAAACTGTTCTTACAGTATATATGCTGCGGCTCTGCTCCAAAAAATAGAGCCATGCGTCTAAACACAACTACTCTATGTTGCTGCATAGACCTTTTATGTCTAATTCCAGCACTGGGGAAGTGTTCAACTCCATTCAAGGGCAGTCTAAACTAAACTACTACTTTGGTACAGCACTGCACTTTGCTTTAATGCTTCAGACATACACATTATGGGCTTTGAATGGGTCCCCCTGCTTATTTGTGGGGGGATAGAGATGAGTCTTTTACAATGAGAGTGCTACTGGATCTATGTTCTATATACAGTGACACCTCGCAGCCTTAATTACAATTTATTTTGGGATGTTTTTTGTCAGTACACTAAAACCTCCTCTTGGATAGACACAGGGGGATATTCTAGTAGCTGGGAGTTGTGCAAAAGCGTGCAGAAAGAGCCTTATCCGATTGGATTTCTAGAACAGCGGTGCGCAAACTGGGGGGCGCGACCCCCACGCGGGACGCAAGACTGCCGTCTGGGGGGCGTGGGGTTTACAGAGGCCCTGCGCGCTTCCCGAAGGCACTTAAATTAAGTGCCGGGGGAGCTGCAGGGCCTCTGTAAACCTTCACTTACCTAGGCTCCGGCGGCTTCCTTCCTGCGTCGCCATGGCAACGCGGCATCAAAATGACGCTGTGAGGTCATGTGACGTCACGTTACTAGGGCAACGTGACGTCATGACGCCGGAGCGCAGGTGAATGGGGGTTCTGCTTTAGATATTGTGAAGCGGGGGCATCCAGACACTGATTAAGGGGTGCAGGAAACTAGTCATTCACACCTGGCTTTTATTTCTAGATCGACATTTACACAGACACACACACACACACACGTAACAAGGGCTAATTGTAGTATAATGTAATACAATAAATATATTTGTCATTTAAATGGATTTTATTCATATGTTTTATTTTAAAGCGGTGTTGGGGGCGGGGTTGGGGGCGGGACTAGGGGCGGGGTTGGGGGCGGGACTAGGTGGCGAGTAGATTTTTTGGTTGGGCGAGTAGATTTTTGGGTGATTTGTCGAACACTGTATATATTTATATAGATATTAGTATGTACCATTGACTTTTATACACCAAGTGCAATCCATTTCTGTTCGCTAAACAGCATTTTGGGGCTGGGCGCAGATGGAGAAATTTGAACTTAGTACACGAGTGCAATTGAAGTTTGACATGCGCCGAAACCCTCCACCCCTCCCCCCGCTCAGTTTGCGATGCTTAGTATATTGGCCTCAGTAGGTCTCTCCCTTCCACTTCAAAGTAACGTATTGACAACCAAAGGGGACCTGCTACAGTAGTTTTTGGTGATTTCATCAGTCCCACTTGGCAAATAGTATATTGGAGATTCAAAAAAAGAGAAAGCGCTCGTTAAAGTAACACATTCTTTGATATTTTTAATCGAAAACAATGATATTCTTCCAGTGTATTAGTCAAGCACCTTACAGTTCACAAATACACACTAGAGAGGGTTGGGGTTCCTTACAATGCATTGATCAAATACATTGTAAGGAGCCCCAACCCTCTCTAACAGCGCGTCTGAAATCTGCATTGTAAGGAATCCCAACTTTCTCTAATAGCGCGTCTGAGATCAGATGCATTCAAAGGAGCCCCAACCCTCTCTAATAGCGCGTCTGAGATCAGATGCATTGTAAGGAACCCCAACCCTCTCTAATTGTGACCCTTGCACTCACCACGAACAAGGCGGACCCCCGGTACTGAGGTGGGAAAGTAGAAACTGCGCACCCACAGCAGTGGAGGCACGCCTGGATTGTCAGCGTAGCCGGGTCGGGGTTGGAGAGAGAGGGTAGTCCAGATACTTGCCGCGGTCATGGGGAGGAGCCAGTAACGGTAGATGTCCGTTGTGCCGAGGTCGAGGGTTGGAGCTGGTGGGTTAAAAGAATGTCCTATATCCGTGGTCAGGGATGGAGAGATGCAGGTAGTCGAGGGCAAGCTGGGGTCGTTATACAGAGAGCGTCCAAGAGTCTAGCCGTGTCGGTACACATGAGGTCAAACTGAAAGCAAGAGAGGCAAGGCGCAAGGCAAAGCAGGAATGTAGGAACACAAGGCTACTATGGTCTATGCTCAGCAATGTGTAACTGAGCAAGCAGAGATTAAATAGGAGGACTGGAGCAATGAAAGTGAGAGGCGGAACGGAGGTGTGGCCCCCGCGGGAGCTGTGATTGGACGCAGAGCGCAGGAGACAGGTGGGCATTGTTACGGGTGTTGTGTCGCAGCTGGGGAGTGGTGCACGATCGTCCCGTGAGCGCGCCGCGCGTGAGTGACACGTGACACGAACAGGGGGTGGGACCAAGCTCCATAGAGATGTTTGAAAACCTCTGTGTGCGCGCGCTTTTGTTGCCGGTCATTTGATTAGATGAGTTATTAAAAGCAAATTGTGTAGTTACTGTACACTCTCTCCAGTTCATTTATTTTTTCGTTCCGGTTGTGCATCGCACATTTTTCACTTTGTACTATCTCCCTAGCGAACAACACACCAAAAGGTGCCCTGCAGCAACCCACAGGAGCAGGATTGAACTGATGCACCCTTTGGTTTCATAATCTCCTTTGGTGTCATCCAAAATGGCCTGGCGAAGAGTTTTTCCGTAGAGTTGCTTGTAATGAACTTTGTTATTATTGAGGATAGAGTCTATGATATTGGCCGACTAGCAAGTCTACAGTTATTGATTTAAAAAGTTAACTAGGTGCCATTCCATGTGAACATTTACAGCTGATTTGTGATAGCTCAATAACAGAGCAGAACCAGCTAGGCGCCATCTTTTCTACATGTATATACTGTAAACCCCTAGACTGATCATTTACACCATTTATAAGTGGAGTTGGTAAGGATACCTCTCTATTTATGAGACAAAGACTTGGACATTACTGTAGTGTTTTTGATTTAAACAAACAGGGCCCAAAATCTACTGTTGGGATTGTTTTTTGGAGCCCCAGATTTGGTCTTTGGACTTGTTTTTGTCATCGTTTATAGACTGCTTGTTCACTGGATTGATTGTACTTAATATGTCATACCAAAATATTACACAGCATATGAATTTATAGTCACAAATACATTTTGCGAGAGTGTACGCAACAGCTCTACTCTGGGGGCCATGATGTTCACTTTTAAATGTCACATCTTCTTTAATATACACTAATGCAACATAGAGCGCTCCCAGGTGGTATCGAATTGGTCTAACTGCATCAATACGAGGCTCCCAACATGTTTCACAGACTCTCTTTAGTGTTAAATTGGGTAAGGATTTTAAAAGAATGATTTATCTGTTGGTGGACCCGGGGAAGAAATTATACAACGGTTGAATTAAGCCCAAAAATTAAATGGCACCTATATTGGGTTTGGCAGTGTTGTTAACCACTAGGTTCAAATAATGAGAACTACATGGTACATAAAACGCACGTGGGTTCATGTTCAACATGTCTTTGAACTCCATTATGCTTTCCCCGCATATTTGCAGCATTGTCATAGCTTTGGCCCTGCATATTTTGTACATTTATATTGAGATCCAATAGTTCCTTTATTATCCAATCACTTAAGATGATGTCATTTCTGCCAAAAAATAAAATGGAAGCCATCACATGGTACATCCACCAATTAGATTGGTGGATATATCATTTGTCAGTCAAATGTGATGTCACAGGCCTTATATAAGGTCTGTCATGTCTTATTTGACCCTAAGAAGCCGTCTGATCAACATCTCCCGGACCTGTGAAGAAGAAAAAACTACTCACCCGGGCCCACTCTTCCAGCAACTGAGGATCATGGACCCACCCTCCCCATGGCTTTCTTTCACCCCCCCTCCCCATGTCTCTTTCATCCCCCCATGTCTCTCTATCGCCTCCCTCCCCATGTCTCTTTCACCCCTCTCCCCATGTCTCTTTTTCACGCCCCACCCCATGGCTCTCTTTCACCCCCCTCTCTATGTCTCTTGCACCCCCTCCCCGTGTTTCTCTATCATCCCCCCCCTCCAAATGTCTCTCTATCACCCCCCCTCTAAATGTCTCTCGATCACCTCCCCATGTCTCTTTCACCCTCCCCTCCCAATGTCTCTTCACCCCTGCTCCCATGTCTCTTCACCCCTGCTCCCCATGTCTCTTTACCCCTGTTCCCATGTCTCTTCACCGCCGCTCCCCATGACTCTTTCACCCACTCCCCATGTCTCTTTCACCCACTCCCCATGTCTCTTTCACCCCTCCCCATGTCTCTCTTTTAAACCCATTCCCATGTCTCTATATCACCCCCTACCTATGTC
Source organism: Ascaphus truei (assembly GCF_040206685.1). NCBI lineage: Eukaryota > Metazoa > Chordata > Amphibia > Anura > Ascaphidae > Ascaphus > Ascaphus truei. The sequence continues at coordinate 136,788 of NW_027456972.1, forward strand.
TCTCTTTCACCCTCCTCCCCTCGCCATGTCTCTTTCACCCCCCTCCCCTCACCATGTCTCTCCTTCACCCCCCTCCCCTCGCCATGACTCTCACCCCTCCACCTTCCTTCCACATGTCATAAACTCACACACACACTCACACTTAACAATTCTTGGTATATCTATAGAGGGTATTACTGTGCATCTGTATTATTTTTTAGTATAATGCTACTAGTAGTAGTACTTTTTTTTAAACAACTCTGAATTAAAATTTTAATGTATCATAATGTAACAATCATTTTTTGTTTCTATAGCAACCATTTACAAAGTCACATCCCCTTCCTATTTTGAAACAGGCTCTGGCAACCACCCCCCCCTTTTTTTGAACACTGCCCTCTCCCTAGCTGTGCAAAACTCAATTGTATCCAGTGACTGCCTGGTCACATGATCACCCCAGAGAACTTTGCATTTTTGGTCCTCTTCTGCTGCACTGGCAACCATTTAGTCAACCCCCGAGCCGAATCTTCACCGATCAATCGCAACTTAGCTAATTACTTATCAATGTGTGGATTGTATTGATGCACATATCAAAGGGATTTTTTTTTTTAAACGACAGCTTGGACTGCTGCTTTAAAGGTGGGCAGAGTAAGTTTGGAAACGGGGAGGAGTCACAGACCTCCAAACAATTTAAATCTGCGCACACAAACCCATGTAAACTCAACCCCAGACCCACCTCACCATATATATTTGTCTTAAGGAGTGCTACTGGGTATGTGACATTGTACAGTATAAACACAAGGAAGAGAAGCCCAATGCAACATGATCCTCCGCCGACTTAAATTTAACATGTCAAAAACAGAACTCCTTATATTTCATGCCAAACCTGGCCCTACTACCACCTTCCACATTACTGTTGGAAGAACTACTATACATGCAGTAGCCCAAGCACGCTGCCCTGGGGGTCACAGACTCCTCTCTCACATTCAAAAGGTAGCTAAACCTGTCGTTTTTTCTTCCGCAAGATACACCCTTCCACTGTTGCTCGACAGCTAAAACTCTGACACAGACCCTCATTCTCTACCATCTCAAATACTGGAACCTTCTGCTGTCCGGTCTTACTGCCTCTCACCTGTCTCCCCTACAATCTATCCTAAACGCTGCTGCCAGAATCACTCTACTCTTTCCTAAATCTGTCTCAGCGTCTCCCCTGCTGAAATCCCTCTCCTGGCTTCCTATCAAATCCCGTATCTCACACTCAATTCTCCTCCTCACTTTTAAAGCTTTACACTCTTCTGCCCCTCCTTACAGCTCAGCTCTAATTTCTCGCTATGCACCATCCCGACTCTTGCGATCCGCCCAATGATGTCTTCTATCTACCCCTTTTGTATCTAAAGCCCTCTCTCGCCTTAAACCTTTCTCACTGACTGCCCTCACCTCTGGAGTGCCCTTCCCATCAATACCCGACTAGCACCTTCTCTATCCACCTTTAAGACCCACATTCTAACACATCTGCTTAAAGAAGCATGTGAGTAGCTCCGAGGCTGATACTATAGACCGCATACAAAAAGCTTGGCCCATTGCAGACGCACTTACCAGAACGCCCTCCTACTGTCTCTGTATGTTCTACCTACCAATTAGATTGTAAGCTCTTCAGAGCAGGGACTCCTTTTCCTAAATGTTACTTTTATGTCTGAAGCACTTATTCCCATGATCTGTTATTTGTATTATTTATATGATTGTCACGTGTATTACTGCGGTGAAGCGCTTTCTACATAAATGGCGCTATATAAATAAAGACATACAGTACATACATACATACAACATACAACATGACAAAGCATATAGTTAAATATTTATCTGTTTCTCTCTCATAAGTGGGGTCCGACTTACTTATCTCTCTCTCTCTCTCTCTCTCTCTCTCTCTCTCTCTCTCTCTCTCTCTCTCTCTCGTATCATCAAGAGGGTAATCTAAAGTTAATTTGCAGAATTTCAATAACCCTTGGCATTTGTAAATAGTTTCTTTAGTAAATAAAGAGTTCAATTGAAAATAGATACATTTTATTGAAGAGTTTTAAATATATTCTTAGTAAAATATGTTACAAACTGACTTATAAATATAAATCTTATTTACAGATAGTCACAGAGCTTGGCATCAGTTACAGATTAGTCAGGGTTTTTTTTGTTTTTTTAGGGCTTAAGTATCTCATGGGGGAAATAAGTCTGGATGGTGGGTATCCGTAACGTTTAGAGATGTTATGATCCTTCTGCCTCTGAACAAAGCACTGTAGCCTCCCCTTGGAGGTATGTTGACAGGCTTACTCCCTCTCCAGTTGTGATTTCCTTTTCATAGCCTCTCTCTCCTCTCTCTGTTCTGGTGGAATAGGTATGGAAACCTCAAGCTCTTGGAGAGGCTGTTGACAGAAGGATGGAGTGAAGTTGTCCACTCTGCTGGGTACATTGATAGGAAGCTGCAGGTTAGAAAGCTGGTGCTTCTGGTTGAAAGGAGCTTGAATGGGGATAGTGGTTTGGCTGACCTTTTTAATGCATGTCACTGCAGCTTTCCGTTCTATGGATATCACTGGGAAGTGTTTGGGATTCTCTATAACTGAAGCTTTGTTTTCCCCACGTTGTTTGATTTCACTGGTTTTAATGCCAGGAGCTGGAATGGGGATAGTGGTTTGGCTGACCTTTTCAATGCATCTTACTGCAGCTTCCTGTTCTATGGATATCACTGGGAAGTGTTTGGGATTCTCTATAACTGAAGCTTTGTTTTCCCCATGTTGTTTGATTTCACTGGTTTTAATGTCAGGTCTTGTGTACTCATGTATTTTAAATAGCCTAGGCCTGGCATTAATACCGACACCTTTAATTCCAGAAATACTGTCCTGTTTTTTGGCCATGAACCTTTTAATCGCATCAGTAAGAGACCACTGAACATGAGAAGCAGAAGTCTGGCTTTGGCGTCCTTGCATTGGTCCAAGCTTATTTCCAAGTGTAATGGATTCTGTGGGTGCCCCTGGACCTGTGGGACCTGCTTTTTTACCCAATGGGTGAAATACTTGAACAGAGTTAATCATTTGGAGGCTGAGGTTGCTGTGATGGGCTTTCATCTTTCCTTGTTCAGAAGGTTCCAATGACTTCTTGCCCTTCCCAAGAACTTCTGAATTCACTCCAGGCTGATTAGCACTTTTTCTTTTGAGAGCTTTGGGGTTATTATCAGTACCACAAGCCAGCGCTTGCTCAAAACTGAAAACGCTGGTCTGGTTCTTTGTTTTCTTCACTAGCTGCTTAATATTGCTGTTCTGTTTACGTTTGATCCCCATCTCTTGAGGTGTCTTCCGCTCAGGACTATGAGTAACTGCAGGAGACTTTGCATCTTTACATTTGATCCCCATCTCCTGAGGTGTCTTCCGCTCAGGACTATGAGTAACAGCAGGTGTTTTTGCATATTTACGTTTGATCCCGATCTCCTGAGGTGTCTTCCGCTCAGGACAATGAGTAACTGCAGGAGTCTTTGCATTTTTAAGTTTGATCCCCATCTCCTGAGGTGTCTTCCGCTCAGGACTATGAGTAACTGCAGGAGTTTTTGCATATTTACGTTTGATCCCCATCTCCTGAGGTGTCTTCCGCTCAGGACTATGAGTAACTGCAGGAGTCTTTGCATCTTTACGTTTGATCCCTATCTCCTGAGTTTTCTTCAGTTTAGGATTAATATGAGTAACAGCAGGTGTCTTTGCATCCATTGTACCTTCACGGCTTTGCTGCATCTTTTCAGATACCTTATTGGAAATGTGGGCACCTGAGAGACAAACACGTTTCATCTTTTTTAACAGAACAGCCTCGTCACCAGATTGTGGGCCATGGGGTGACTTCCCTGGTATAGGAGCAGAAGAATGATTTACTGGCTTTGACATTGGTTTTACCTTCTTTTGCAGTGCAGTTTGAGGGACTTGATCCTTTGCAGCTGAATAAAGGATCTTTTTCTTCTTTGTTTCCACTTTGGAGCACTTTGGTACCCCCTCAGACTTTGACGGACACTCAGTCTTCACTGAACTCAGCACGTTATTACGAACCTTCTGAGCAATATGTGAGGGGGCCTTCACCTCTGAAGATCTCTTCTCCATATCTTTTAACCCACCCCTTTTCCACACTGGCACATATAACTCTTTGTTGCTTTGCACATCAATATGTAACTTTGAGAGGTGGCTCAGCTTCCGAGCTGGTTGAGTTGGGTACATTAGAGGTGGTTCACTTTTTTCATTAGCAGCAAGCTGAACTGCTCCTTGTGTAATTAAACTGGCCTGGGAAATATGTTGGGCTCCAAGCGAGGTCTGACACACTGTAACAAAATCAAAAAGGAGAAATAATCAATTATCATAAATACCAACACATTGTACATAATAACACAAAGGAAGAAAAGCAAACACATGCTTAATCCCTTCAGTATTGGCGAGGACTACATACTGTAGAGTTCTATATCTTTGTAACACTACAGTGGCGAATGACCGTAATTAAAGATCTTTACAACAGGTAATGGTATCGGTCAAGGAGAAGATTTTGAACAATGATTAGTAAAGATTCTCCATATCTCACCTTGTAAGGTCTGCATTCCTCTAAGGGGTATGAATGGTGGCTGCTGAAGTTGTGCATACTGGGTGGCCATTATACAAGGCCCTATTGTAGCACGTCTTTCCAAATGTGTGTTGGGACGGAAAGTAACAGGCTGCGTTGTGGCTTCTCCCCTAACCTGTCCTGCAAATCCTGAGTATCCTCCTGTAGCAGTGTGGTAGAATCCTCCGTTCATGTCCGATACACGAGGGTAAGCGCGTGTTGCCTGTGGGATCTGCTGTAGATACATTGGTGTTCCTGCAGACCCTTGTTGCAAAATCATGCCTTGGGCCCCATGTCTGTAGACTTCTGTATTCCTCCCTACTGGGTGGAAGCTGTTGCTCCATGAAGGGTAAGCAGTGGTGACTGCAGGAGCACTGCAGGTCGGTGGAGGGTTCACAGCAGAGGAATTTAAAAACTGATCTGTAAGGAAGAAAGGTAAAAGTGAAGGGCCAGAAAAGCACAATCAAGGCACATTTCTTTAACACACGGGGACTCAACTCCAGTCATCAAACCCCCCACAATAGGTCAACTTTTCAGGATATTCCAGCTTTAGCACAGGTGGCCCAATCACTCAATCAGCCTCTGATTGAGTCACCTGTGCTGAAGCAGGGACTGATTGAGCGAGCTGTGCTGAAGCAGGGACGGATTGAGCCACCTCCGCTGAAGCTGGGATATCCTGAAAGCCTGACTTTGGGGGGTTAGGACTGCTTTAACAGACCTGCTAAAAGATATTCTTGATATCAAATACATATGAAATACATAGAGATGCTCACTTGGCTTGGTATTTTTATTTTGCCTTTAAAATATTTGGGGTTTTGGTTCTGGTTTTGAATAAAGTTTTTGGTGGTCTTTGTTTTGTTATGAATAGCAAGCACTAACAGGGATAATGGCTTGCTGGGAAAACACATTTATTTGATTATCAATGTTACATACCACTACTCTGATCAATAGTGGTCAGAAGTTTCAATATTTAAATACATTTTTAAGCAAGCTCCATGATTGCCTTCTATAGCATTGCTATGTATTGAAACACCAGAGCACCCGTACATTTTAGCTCAATATATGGGGTTTAATCTATAAATATATATATAGATATATATTTATACATATACATATACATATATGATGTGTTGGGATGTAACACAGACAGAAAACTATTTCTAGGTAGTTTTCAAAACAAAGTGGCAACTGGCATATAAAACTTGTGCAGTCCATCACCTGCTTTCATGTCCACCTATGAACACAATGACAAATATAGATGTACCATAGCTTTCGGAACTGGATCTTTAAAAATAAAAATAAATACATAAAAATTGCCTGTTCCTACTGTAGTATTTTGTGGTAATATTATGGTGTGGTATTCTGAGACGTCTGGTATATTGAGGTATCTGGAGGAGCACTCAGGTCAGCTATATCTGTAAATCAAGTGGCAGATTCTGCCCTCGTTTTGTGGCTTTGTCTTTTTTGGGGCCTTTGTATTACTGTAGAGTAGTGGTTTCCAACCTTTTTTTGGTTAAGGAACCATATGTGAAATTCTGAGGGACCCCAACCCTCTCTAACAACGAGTCTAAGATGAGATGCATTGTAATATACCCCAACCCTATCTAATAGTGCGTCTGAGATCAGATGAAGTGTGAGGAACCCCAATCCTCTCTAATAGCGCTTCTGAGATCAGATGCATTGTAAGGAGCCCCAACCCTCTCTAATAGCGCGTCTGAGATCAGATGCATTGTAAGGAACCCCAACCCTCTCCAATAGCGCGTTTGAGATAAGATGCATTGTACTGTAAATTCTTCTGTATTAAGTACAATTTTAAAATGACCTAAAAATTACAGCGAACCCTTTAGGGATGCCCGGGGAATCCTAGGGTTCCTAGGATCCGTGGTTGAAAAACACTGCTGTAGACAATAATTTAAGGATATGGCTGAAAGTAGTCGAACATTACACCCCACGGTGTAGAATTGGTCCAATAGTTATTGACCTAAACTTAGGGCAAGGAAAAAGCATGCCTTATACATAACTAATCCTACTGTATACACTAAGGTTCCTGTGTCTTTTTTTACTATCCCATAGATCCCATAGACGTTTGCCGCTTTGACATTTATGTATACAGTACATGTGTTCTTTTCTATACATTACTGTTCAAATCATTTAAGATTTTGAATTACAAGCCAGATATAAAAGTAAATACAATAAAACAAATATGTGTGTATGTATCTATAATAAATCAGTTTTGACATTTATAAAAAAAAATATTATCCAATTAAGGCCAGGTACCTAACCCCCCTGGGTGTTGTCTACCTCCGTCCCTCCCCCCCGCCCCCCACCCCATCCGTCTTCTTTCTCCCATCCATTGATAGGAGTCATGTTATCTGTTCTGAACCCCATAAAACATTGTGAAAGTAAACAGTTCAGAAATATAGATATTATCCATTTCTTTTTGGGTATGTAAAGGTCACGTTGCTTCCTACCTGCCATGATACAGAGTTAAGGTGGAGATAATTAGTCTCTCTGTACAGCGCCACTCTTTTCCTATCTCTGAGATGTCCACAAAACTAACGGTTTCCTTCGGGAACTAATTCAAGTCACGCACAAACAAGTTTACATTTGTGTATTTATCTCAGTCTCTAAGGCGATTCCATGATGTCATTGCAGAACACTGCTGCTGGCATCTCCTAGGAGGCTCAATGATACTGTCTCGTGATGTCATAATAGAGAAATCAGCTACTGTTGACATTTAATTTCAAGTGGTTGAGAAGTGGTTAACTTGAGTAGCAGTCATAAAAATCACAGCCACTGTGATACATTGTATTACATACATTGGGTGACACAAGTACACATATGGACAGTGCCACTGACAGCAGTGGGATCAACATACTGTATCACTGGGTTCAAATGCATTGACTTCATGGCAAGATAAAGTATCACAGATTATAATGAGATGTATCACAGTCTGCGTCTCTGCCCCAGCATGCACCTTGGGGAGAGTCAGTAGGAGGAGTTGGGGAGGAGTTACATGGCACACAGATTATAATGAGATGTATCACAGTCTGCGTCTCTGCCCCAGCTTGCACCTTGGGGAGAGTCAGTAGAAGGAGTTGGGGGGAGTTACATGGTGCACAGATTATAATCAGATGTATCACATTCTGCGTCTCTGCCCCAATTTGCACCTTGGGGAGAGTGAGTAGGATGAGTTGGGGGCAGTTACATGGTGCACAGATTAAAATGAGATGCGTCACAAGTTGCATTTCTCTGATACTTTTTTTTAACCTTTTATTTGCCCAAAACAATCCTCCATATCTGAAGTGCCATAAGTCTAACATACCGCGTCAGAAGTAAGAAACTGTTCTTACAGTATATATGCTGCGGCTCTGCTCCAAAAAATAGAGCCATGCGTCTAAACACAACTACTCTATGTTGCTGCATAGACCTTTTATGTCTAATTCCAGCACTGGGGAAGTGTTCAACTCCATTCAAGGGCAGTCTAAACTAAACTACTACTTTGGTACAGCACTGCACTTTGCTTTAATGCTTCAGACATACACATTATGGGCTTTGAATGGGTCCCCCTGCTTATTTGTGGGGGGATAGAGATGAGTCTTTTACAATGAGAGTGCTACTGGATCTATGTTCTATATACAGTGACACCTCGCAGCCTTAATTACAATTTATTTTGGGATGTTTTTTGTCAGTACACTAAAACCTCCTCTTGGATAGACACAGGGGGATATTCTAGTAGCTGGGAGTTGTGCAAAAGCGTGCAGAAAGAGCCTTATCCGATTGGATTTCTAGAACAGCGGTGCGCAAACTGGGGGGCGCGACCCCCACGCGGGGCGCATGACTGCCGTCTGGGGGGCGTGGGGTTTACAGAGGCCCCGCGCGCTTCCCGAAGGCACTTAAATTAAGTGCCGGGGGAGCTGCAGGGCCTCTGTAAACCTTCACTTACCTAGGCTCCGGCGGCTTCCTTCCTGCGTCGCCATGGCAACGCGGCATCAAAATGACGCTGTGAGGTCATGTGACGTCACGTTACTAGGGCAACGTGACGTCATGACGCCGGAGCGCAGGTGAATGGGGGTTCTGCTTTAGATATTGTGAAGCGGGGGCATCCAGACACTGATTAAGGGGTGCAGGAAACTAGTCATTCACACCTGGCTTTTATTTCTAGATCGACATTTACACAGACACACACACACACACACACACACACGTACGTAACAAGGTCTAATTGTAGTATAATGTAATACAATAAATATATTTGTCATTTAAATGGATTTTATTCATATGTTTTATTTTAAAGCGGGGTTGGGGGCGGGGTTGGGGGCGGGACTAGGGGCGGGTTGGGGGCGGGACTAGGGAGTAGATTTTTTGGTTGGGCGAGTAGATTTTTGGGTGATTTGTCGAACACTGTATATATTTATATAGATATTAGTATGTACTGTACCATTGACTTTTATACACCAAGTGCAATCCATTTCTGTGCGCTAAACAGTATTTTGGGGCTGGGCGCAGATGGAGAAATTTGAACTTAGTACACGAGTGCAATTGAAGTTTGACATGCGCCGAAACCCTCCACACCTCCCCCCGCTCAGTTTGCGATGCTTAGTATATTGGCCTCAGTAGGTCTCTCCCTTCCACTTCAAAGTAACGTATTGACAACCAAAGGGGACCTGCTACAGTAGTTTTTGGTGATTTCATCAGTCCCACTTGGCAAATAGTATATTGGAGATTCAAAAAAAGAGAAAGCGCTCGTTAAAGTAACACATTCTTTGATATTTTTAATCGAAAACAATGATATTCTTCCAGTGTATTAGTCAAGCACCTTACAGTTCACAAATACACACTAGAGAGGGTTGGGGTTCCTTACAATGCATTGATCAAATACATTGTAAGGAGCCCCAACCCTCTCTAACAGCGCGTCTGAAATCTGCATTGTAAGGAATCCCAACTTTCTCTAATAGCGCGTCTGAGATCAGATGCATTCAAAGGAGCCCCAACCCTCTCTAATAGCGCGTCTGAGATCAGATGCATTGTAAGGAACCCCAACCCTCTCTAATTGTGACCCTTGCACTCACCACGAACAAGGCGGACCCCCGGTACTGAGGTGGGAAAGTAGAAACTGCGCACCCACAGCAGTGGAGGCACGCCTGGATTGTCAGCGTAGCCGGGTCGGGGTTGGAGAGAGAGGGTAGTCCAGATACTTGCCGCGGTCATGGGGAGGAGCCAGTAACGGTAGATGTCCGTTGTGCCGAGGTCGAGGGTTGGAGCTGGTGGGTTAAAAGAATGTCCTATATCCGTGGTCAGGGATGGAGAGATGCAGGTAGTCGAGGGCAAGCTGGGGTCGTTATACAGAGAGCGTCCAAGAGTCTAGCCGTGTCGATACACATGAGGTCAAACTGAAAGCAAGAGAGGCAAGGCGCAAGGCAAAGCAGGAATGTAGGAACACAAGGCTACTATGGTCTATGCTCAGCAATGTGTAACTGAGCAAGCAGAGATTAAATAGGAGGACTGGAGCAATGAAAGTGAGAGGCGGAACGGAGGTGTGGCCCCGCGGGAGCTGTGATTGGACGCAGAGCGCAGGAGACAGGTGGGCATTGTTACGGGTGTTGTGTCGCAGCTGGGGAGTGGTGCACGATCGTCCCGTGAGCGCGCCGCGCGTGAGTGACACGTGACACGAACGGGGGGTGGGACCAAGCTCCATAGAGATGTTTGAAAACCTCTGTGTGCGCGCGCTTTTGTTGCCGGTCATTTGATTAGATGAGTTATTAAAAGCAAATTGTGTAGTTACTGTACACTCTCTCCAGTTCATTTATTTTTTCGTTCCGGTTGTGCATCGCACATTTTTCACTTTGTACTATCTCCCTAGCGAACAACACACCAAAAGGTGCCCTGCAGCAACCCACAGGAGCAGGATTGAACTGATGCACCCTTTGGTTTCATAATCTCCTTTGGTGTCATCCAAAATGGCCTGGCGAAGAGTTTTTCCGTAGAGTCGCTTGTAATGAACTTTGTTATTATTGAGGATAGAGTCTATGATATTGGCCGACTAGCAAGTCTACAGTTATTGATTTAAAAAGTTAACTAGGTGCCATTCCATGTGAACATTTACAGCTGATTTGTGATAGCTCAATAACAGAGCAGAACCAGCTAGGCGCCATCTTTTCTACATGTATATACTGTAAACCCCTAGACTGATCATTTACACCATTTATAAGTGGAGTTGGTAAGGATACCTCTCTATTTATGAGACAAAGGCTTGGACATTACTGTAGTGTTTTTGATTTAAACAAACAGGGCCCAAAATCTACTGTTGGGATTGTTTTTTGGAGCCCCAGATTTGGTCTTTGGACTTGTTTTTGTCATAGTTTATAGACTGCTTTTTCACTGGATTGATTGTACTTAATATGTCATACCAAAATATTACACAACATATGAATTTATAGTCACAAATACATTTTGCGAGAGTGTACGCAACAGCTCTACTCTGGGGGCCATGATGTTCACTTTTAAATGTCACATCTTCTTTAATATACACTAATGCAACATAGAGCGCTCCCAGGTGGTATCGAATTGGTCTAACTGCATCAATACGAGGCTCCCAACATGTTTCACAGACTCTCTTTAGTGTTAAATTGGGTAAGGATTTTAAAAGAATGATTTATCTGTTGGTGGACCTGGGGAAGAAATTATACAACGGTTGAATTAAGCCCAAAAATTAAATGGCACCTATATTGGGTTTGGCAGTGTTGTTAACCACTAGGTTCAAATAATGAGAACTACATGGTACATAAAACGCACGTGGGTTCATGTTCAACATGTCTTTGAACTCCATTATGCTTTCCCCGCATATTTGCAGCATTGTCATAGCTTTGGCCCTGCATATTTTCTACATTTATATTGAGATCCAATAGTTCCTTTATTATCCAATCACTTAAGATGATGTCATTTCTGCCAAAAAATAAAATGGAAGCCATCACATGGTACATCCACCAATTAGATTGGTGGATATATCATTTGTCAGTCAAATGTGATGTCACAGGCCTTATATAAGGTCTGTCATGTCTTATTTGACCCTAAGAAGCCGTCTGATCAACATCTCCCGGACCTGTGAAGAAGAAAAAACTACTCACCCGGGCCCACTCTTCCAGCAACTGAGGATCATGGACCCACCCTCCCCATGGCTTTCTTTCACCCCCCCTCCCCATGTCTCTTTCATCCCCCCATGTCTCTCTATCGCCTCCCTCCCCATGTCTCTTTCACCCCTCTCCCCATGTCTCTTTTTCACGCCCCACCCCATGGCTCTCTTTCACCCCCCTCTCTATGTCTCTTGCACCCCCTCCCCGTGTTTCTCTATCATCCCCCCCCTCCAAATGTCTCTCTATCACCCCCCCTCTAAATGTCTCTCGATCACCTCCCCATGTCTCTTTCACCCTCCCCTCCCAATGTCTCTTCACCCCTGCTCCCATGTCTCTTCACCCCTGCTCCCCATGTCTCTTTACCCCTGTTCCCATGTCTCTTCACCGCCGCTCCCCATGACTCTTTCACCCACTCCCCATGTCTCTTTCACCCACTCCCCATGTCTCTTTCACCCCTCCCCATGTCTCTCTTTTAAACCCATTCCCATGTCTCTATATCACCCCCTACCTATGTCTCTCTTTCACCCTCCTCCCCTCGCCATGTCTCTTTCACCCCCCTCCCCTCACCATGTCTCTCCTTCACCCCCCTCCCCTCGCCATGACTCTCACCCCTCCACCTTCCTTCCACATGTCATAAACTCACACACACACTCACACTTAACAATTCTTGGTATATCTATAGAGGGTATTACTGTGCATCTGTATTATTTTTTAGTATAATGCTACTAGTAGTAGTACTTTTTTTTAAACAACTCTGAATTAAAATTTTAATGTATCATAATGTAACAATCATTTTTTGTTTCTATAGCAACCATTTACAAAGTCACATCCCCTTCCTATTTTGAAACAGGCTCTGGCAACCCCCCCACCCCCCTTTTTTTGAACACTGCCCTCTCCCTAGCTGTGCAAAACTCAATTGTATCCAGTGACTGCCTGGTCACATGATCACCCCAGAGAACTTTGCATTTTTGGTCCTCTTCTGCTGCACTGGCAACCATTTAGTCAACCCCCGAGCCGAATCTTCACCGATCAATCGCAACTTAGCTAATTACTTATCAATGTGTGGATTGTATTGATGCACATATCAAAGGGATTTTTTTTTTTTAAACGACAGCTTGGACTGCTGCTTTAAAGGTGGGCAGAGTAAGTTTGGAAACGGGGAGGAGTCACAGACCTCCAAACAATTTAAATCTGCGCACACAAACCCATGTAAACTCAACCCCAGACCCACCTCACCATATATATTTGTCTTAAGGAGTGCTACTGGGTATGTGACATTGTACAGTATAAACACAAGGAAGAGAAGCCCAATGCAACATGATCCTCCGCCGACTTAAATTTAACATGTCAAAAACAGAACTCCTTATATTTCATGCCAAACCTGGCCCTACTACCACCTTCCACATTACTGTTGGAAGAACTACTATACATGCAGTAGCCCAAGCACGCTGCCCTGGGGGTCACAGACTCCTCTCTCACATTCAAAAGGTAGCTAAACCTGTCGTTTTTTCTTCCGCAAGATACACCCTTCCACTGTTGCTCGACAGCTAAAACTCTGACACAGACCCTCATTCTCTACCATCTCAAATACTGGAACCTTCTGCTGTCCGGTCTTACTGCCTCTCACCTGTCTCCCCTACAATCTATCCTAAACGCTGCTGCCAGAATCACTCTACTCTTTCCTAAATCTGTCTCAGCGTCTCCCCTGCTGAAATCCCTCTCCTGGCTTCCTATCAAATCCCGTATCTCACACTCAATTCTCCTCCTCACTTTTAAAGCTTTACACTCTTCTGCCCCTCCTTACAGCTCAGCTCTAATTTCTCGCTATGCACCATCCCGACTCTTGCGATCCGCCCAATGATGTCTTCTATCTACCCCTTTTGTATCTAAAGCCCTCTCTCGCCTTAAACCTTTCTCACTGACTGCCCTCACCTCTGGAGTGCCCTTCCCATCAATACCCGACTAGCACCTTCTCTATCCACCTTTAAGACCCACATTCTAACACATCTGCTTAAAGAAGCATGTGAGTAGCTCCGAGGCTGATACTATAGACCGCATACAAAAAAGCTTGGCCCATTGCAGACGCACTTACCAGAACGCCGTCCTACTGTCTCTGTATGTTCTACCTACCAATTAGATTGTAAGCTCTTCAGAGCAGGGACTCCTTTTCCTAAATGTTACTTTTATGTCTGAAGCACTTATTCCCATGATCTGTTATTTGTATTATTTATATGATTGTCACGTGTATTACTGCGGTGAAGCGCTTTCTACATAAATGGCGCTATATAAATAAAGACATACAGTACATACATACATACAACATACAACATGACAAAGCATATAGTTAAATATTTATCTGTTTCTCTCTCATAAGTGGGGTCCGACTTACTTATCTCTCTCTCTCTCTCTCTCTCTCTCTCTCTCTCTCTCTCTCTCTCTCTCTCTCGTATCATCAAGAGGGTAATCTAAAGTTAATTTGCAGAATTTCAATAACCCTTGGCATTTGTAAATAGTTTCTTTAGTAAATAAAGAGTTCAATTGAAAATAGATACATTTTATTGAAGAGTTTTAAATATATTCTTAGTAAAATATGTTACAAACTGACTTATAAATATAAATCTTATTTACAGATAGTCACAGAGCTTGGCATCAGTTACAGATTAGTCAGGGTTTTTTTTTTGTTTTTTTAGGGCTTAAGTATCTCATGGGGGAAATAAGTCTGGATGGTGGGTATCCGTAACGTTTAGAGATGTTATGATCCTTCTGCCTCTGAACAAAGCACTGTAGCCTCCCCTTGGAGGTATGTTGACAGGCTTACTCCCTCTCCAGTTGTGATTTCCTTTTCATAGCCTCTCTCTCCTCTCTCTGTTCTGGTGGAATAGGTATGGAAACCTCAAGCTCTTGGAGAGGCTGTTGACAGAAGGATGGAGTGAAGTTGTCCACTCTGCTGGGTACATTGATAGGAAGCTGCAGGTTAGAAAGCTGGTGCTTCTGGTTGAAAGGAGCTTGAATGGGGATAGTGGTTTGGCTGACCTTTTTAATGCATGTCACTGCAGCTTTCCGTTCTATGGATATCACTGGGAAGTGTTTGGGATTCTCTATAACTGAAGCTTTGTTTTCCCCACGTTGTTTGATTTCACTGGTTTTAATGCCAGGAGCTGGAATGGGGATAGTGGTTTGGCTCACCTTTTCAATGCATCTTACTGCAGCTTCCTGTTCTATGGATATCACTGGGAAGTGTTTGGGATTCTCTATAACTGAAGCTTTGTTTTCCCCATGTTGTTTGATTTCACTGGTTTTAATGTCAGGTCTTGTGTACTCATGTATTTTAAATAACCTAGGCCTGGCATTAATACCGACACCTTTAATTCCAGAAATACTGTCCTGTTTTTTGGCCATGAACCTTTTAATCGCATCAGTAAGAGACCACTGAACATGAGAAGCAGAAGTCTGGCTTTGGCGTCCTTGCATTGGTCCAAGCTTATTTCCAAGTGTAATGGATTCTGCGGGTGCCCCTGGACCTGTGGGACCTGCTTTTTTACCCAATGGGTGAAATACTTGAACAGAGTTAATCATTTGGAGGCTGAGGTTGCTGTGATGGGCTTTCACCTTTCCTTGTTCAGAAGGTTCCAATGACTTCTTGCCCTTCCCAAGAACTTCTGAATTCACTCCAGGCTGATTAGCACTTTTTCTTTTGAGAGCTTTGGGGTTATTATCAGTACCACAAGCCAGCGCTTGCTCAAAACTGAAAACGCTGGTCTGGTTCTTTGTTTTCTTCACTAGCTGCTTAATATTGCTGTTCTGTTTACGTTTGATCCCCATCTCTTGAGGTGTCTTCCGCTCAGGACTATGAGTAACTGCAGGAGACTTTGCATCTTTACATTTGATCCCCATCTCCTGAGGTGTCTTCCGCTCAGGACTATGAGTAACAGCAGGTGTTTTTGCATATTTACGTTTGATCCCGATCTCCTGAGGTGTCTTCCGCTCAGGACAATGAGTAACTGCAGGAGTCTTTGCATTTTTAAGTTTGATCCCCATCTCCTGAGGTGTCTTCCGCTCAGGACTATGAGTAACTGCAGGAGTCTTTGCATCTTTACGTTTGATCCCTATCTCCTGAGGTGTCTTCAGTTTAGGATTAATATGAGTAACAGCAGGTGTCTTTGCATCCATTGTACCTTCACGGCTTTGCTGCATCTTTTCAGATACCTTATTGGAAATGTGGGCACCTGAGAGACAAACACGTTTCATCTTTTTTAACAGAACAGCCTCGTCACCAGATTGTGGGCCATGGGGTGACTTCCCTGGTATAGGAGCAGAAGAATGATTTACTGGCTTTGACATTGGTTTTACCTTCTTTTGCAGTGCAGTTTGAGGGACTTGATCCTTTGCAGCTGAATAAAGGATCTTTTTCTTCTTTGTTTCCACTTTGGAGCACTTTGGTACCCCCTCAGACTTTGACGGACACTCAGTCTTCACTGAACTCAGCACGTTATTACGAACCTTCTGAGCAATATGTGAGGGGGCCTTCACCTCTGAAGATCTCTTCGCCATATCTTTTAACCCACCCCTTTTCCACACTGGCACATATAACTCTTTGTTGCTTTGCACATCAATATGTAACTTTGAGAGGTGGCTCAGCTTCCGAGCTGGTTGAGTTGGGTACATTAGAGGTGGTTCACTTTTTTCATTAGCAGCAAGCTGAACTGCTCCTTGTGTAATTAAACTGGCCTGGGAAATATGTTGGGCTCCAAGCGAGGTCTGACACACTGTAACAAAATCAAAAAGGAGAAATAATCAATTATCATAAATACCAACACATTGTACATAATAACACAAAGGAAGAAAAGCAAACACATGCTTAATCCCTTCAGTATTGGCGAGGACTACATACTGTAGAGTTCTATATATTTGTAACACTACAGTGGCGAATGACCGTAATTAAAGATCTTTATAACAGGTAATGGTATCGGTCAAGGAGAAGATTTTGAACAATGATTAGTAAAGATTCTCCATATCTCACCTTGTAAGGTCTGCATTCCTCTAAGGGGTATGAATGGTGGCTGCTGAAGTTGTGCATACTGGGTGGCCATTATACAAGGCCCTATTGTAGCACGTCTTTCCAAATGTGTGTTGGGACGGAAAGTAACAGGCTGCGTTGTGGCTTCTCCCCTAACCTGTCCTGCAAATCCTGTGTATCCTCCTGTAGCAGTGTGGTAGAATCCTCCGTTCATGTCCGATACACGAGGGTAAGCGCGTGTTGCCTGTGGGATCTGCTGTAGATACATTGGTGTTCCTGCAGACCCTTGTTGCAAAATCATGCCTTGGGCCCCATGTCTGTAGACTTCTGTATTCCTCCCTACTGGGTGGAAGCTGTTGCTCCATGAAGGGTAAGCAGTGGTGACTGCAGGAGCACTGCAGGTCGGTGGAGGGTTCACAGCAGAGGAATTTAAAAACTGATCTGTAAGGAAGAAAGGTAAAAGTGAAGGGCCAGAAAAGCACAATCAAGGCACATTTCTTTAACACACGGGGACTCAACTCCAGTCATCAAACCCCCCACAATAGGTCAACTTTTCAGGATATTCCAGCTTTAGCACAGGTGGCCCAATCACTCAATCAGCCTCTGATTGAGTCACCTGTGCTGAAGCAGGGACTGATTGAGCGAGCTGTGCTGAAGCAGGGACGGATTGAGCCACCTCCGCTGAAGCTGGGATATCCTGAAAGCCTGACTTTGGGGGGTTAGGACTGCTTTAACAGACCTGCTAAAAGATATTCTTGATATCAAATACATATGAAATACATAGAGATGCTCACTTGGCTTGGTATTTTTATTTTGCCTTTAAAATATTTGGGGTTTTGGTTCTGGTTTTGAATAAAGTTTTTGGTGGTCTTTGTTTTGTTATGAATAGCAAGCACTAACAGGGATAATGGCTTGCTGGGAAAACACATTTATTTGATTATCAATGTTACATACCACTACTCTGATCAATAGTGGTCAGAAGTTTCAATATTTAAATACATTTTTAAGCAAGCTCCATGATTGCCTTCTATAGCATTGCTATGTATTGAAACACCAGAGCACCCGTACATTTTAGCTCAATATATGGGGTTTAATCTATAAATATATATATAGATATATATTTATACATATACATATACATATATGATGTGTTGGGATGTAACACAGACAGAAAACTATTTCTAGGTAGTTTTCAACACAAAGTGGCAACTGGCATATAAAACTTGTGCAGTCCATCACCTGCTTTCATGTCCACCTATGAACACAATGACAAATATAGATGTACCATAGCTTTCGGAACTGGATCTTTAAAAATAAAAATAAAAACATAAAAATTGCCTGTTCCTACTGTAGTATTTTGTGGTAATATTATGGTGTGGTATTCTGAGACGTCTGGTATATTGAGGTATCTGGAGGAGCACTCAGGTCAGCTATATCTGTAAATCAAGTGGCAGATTCTGCCCTCGTTTTGTGGCTTTGTCTTTTTTGGGGCCTTTGTATTACTGTAGAGTAGTGGTTTCCAACCTTTTTTTGGTTAAGGAACCATATGTGAAATTCTGAGGGACCCCAACCCTCTCTAACAACGAGTCTAAGATGAGATGCATTGTAATATACCCCAACCCTATCTAATAGTGCGTCTGAGATCAGATGAAGTGTGAGGAACCCCAATCCTCTCTAATAGCGCTTCTGAGATCAGATGCATTGTAAGGAGCCCCAACCCTCTCTAATAGCGCGTCTGAGATCAGATGCATTGTAAGGAACCCCAACCCTCTCCAATAGCGTGTTTGAGATAAGATGCATTGTACTGTAAATTCTTCTGTATTAAGTACAATTTTAAAATGACCTAAAAATTACAGCGAACCCTTTAGGGATGCCCGGGGAATCCTAGGGTTCCTAGGATCCGTGGTTGAAAAACACTGCTGTAGACAATAATTTAAGGATATGGCTGAAAGTAGTCGAACATTACACCCCACGGTGTAGAATTGGTCCAATAGTTATTGACCTAAACTTAGGGCAAGGAAAAAGCATGCCTTATACATAACTAATCCTACTGTATACACTAAGGTTCCTGTGTCTTTTTTTACTATCCCATAGATCCCATAGACGTTTGCCGCTTTGACATTTATGTATACAGTACATGTGTTCTTTTCTATACATTACTGTTCAAATCATTTAAGATTTTGAATTACAAGCCAGATATAAAAGTAAATACAATAAAACAAATATGTGTGTATGTATCTATAATAAATCCGTTTTGACATTTATAAAAAAAAATATTATCCAATTAAGGCCAGGTACCTAACCCCCCTGGGTGTTGTCTACCTCCGTCCCTCCCCCCCGCCCCCCACCCCATCCGTCTTCTTTCTCCCATCCATTGATAGGAGTCATGTTATCTGTTCTGTACCCCATAAAACATTGTGAAAGTAAACAGTTCAGAAATATAGATATTATCCATTTCTTTTTGGGTATGTAAAGGTCACGTTGCTTCCTACCTGCCATGATACAGAGTTAAGGTGGAGATAATTAGTCTCTCTGTACAGCGCCACTCTTTTCCTATCTCTGAGATGTCCACAAAACTAACGGTTTCCTTCGGGAACTAATTCAAGTCACGCACAAACAAGTTTACATTTGTGTATTTATCTCAGTCTCTAAGGCCATTCCATGATGTCATTACAGAACACTGCTGCTGGCATCTCCTAGGAGGCTCAATGATACTGTCTCGTGATGTCATAATAGAGAAATCAGCTACTGTTGACATTTAATTTCAAGTGGTTGAGAAGTGGTTAACTTGAGTAGCAGTCATAAAAATCACAGCTACTGTGATACATTGTATTACATACATTGGGTGACACAAGTACACATATGGACAGTGCCACTGACAGCAGTGGGATCAACATACTGTATCACTGGGTTCAAATGCATTGACTTCATGGCAAGATAAAGTATCACAGATTATAATGAGATGTATCACAGTCTGCGTCTCTGCCCCAGCATGCACCTTGGGGAGAGTCAGTAGGAGGAGTTGGGGAGGAGTTACATGGCACACAGATTATAATGAGATGTATCACAGTCTGCGTCTCTGCCCCAGCTTGCACCTTGGGGAGAGTCAGTAGAAGGAGTTGGGGGGAGTTACATGGTGCACAGATTATAATCAGATGTATCACATTCTGCGTCTCTGCCCCAATTTGCACCTTGGGGAGAGTGAGTAGGATGAGTTGGAGGCAGTTACATGGTGCACAGATTAAAATGAGATGCGTCACAAGTTGCATTTCTCTGATACTTTTTTTTAACCTTTTATTTGCCCAAAACAATCCTCCATATCTGAAGTGCCATAAGTCTAACATACCGCGTCAGAAGTAAGAAACTGTTCTTACAGTATATATGCTGCGGCTCTGCTCCAAAAAATAGAGCCATGCGTCTAAACACAACTACTCTATGTTGCTGCATAGACCTTTTATGTCTAATTCCAGCACTGGGGAAGTGTTCAACTCCATTCAAGGGCAGTCTAAACTAAACTACTACTTTGGTACAGCACTGCACTTTGCTTTAATGCTTCAGACATACACATTATGGGCTTTGAATGGGTCCCCCTGCTTATTTGTGGGGGGATAGAGATGAGTCTTTTACAATGAGAGTGCTACTGGATCTATGTTCTATATACAGTGACACCTCGCAGCCTTAATTACAATTTATTTTGGGATGTTTTTTGTCAGTACACTAAAACCTCCTCTTGGATAGACACAGGGGGATATTCTAGTAGCTGGGAGTTGTGCAAAAGCGTGCAGAAAGAGCCTTATCCGATTGGATTTCTAGAACAGCGGTGCGCAAACTGGGGGGCGCGACCCCCACGCGGGGCGCAAGACTGCCGTCTGGGGGGCGTGGGGTTTACAGAGGCCCCGCGCGCTTCCCGAAGGCACTTAAATTAAGTGCCGGGGGAGCTGCAGGGCCTCTGTAAACCTTCACTTACCTAGGCTCCGGCGGCTTCCTTCCTGCGTCGCCATGGCAACGCGGCATCAAAATGACGCTGTGAGGTCATGTGACGTCACGTTACTAGGGCAACGTGACGTCATGACGCCGGAGCGCAGGTGAATGGGGGTTCTGCTTTAGATATTGTGAAGCGGGGGCATCCAGACACTGATTAAGGGGTGCAGGAAACTAGTCATTCACACCTGGCTTTTATTTCTAGATCGACATTTACACAGACACACACACACACACGTAACAAGGGCTAATTGTAGTATAATGTAATACAATAAATATATTTGTCATTTAAATGGATTTTATTCATATGTTTTATTTTAAAGCGGGGTTGGGGGCGGGGTTGGGGGCGGGACTAGGGGCGGGGTTGGGGGCGGGACTTGGTGGCGAGTAGATTTTTTGGTTGGGCGAGTAGATTTTTGGGTGATTTGTCGAACACTGTATATATTTATATAGATATTAGTATGTACCATTGACTTTTATACACCAAGTGCAATCCATTTCTGTGCGCTAAACAGTATTTTGGGGCTGGGCGCAGATGGAGAAATTTGAACTTAGTACACGAGTGCAATTGAAGTTTGACATGCGCCGAAACCCTCCACCCCTCCCCCCGCTCAGTTTGCGATGCTTAGTATATTGGCCTCAGTAGGTCTCTCCCTTCCACTTCAAAGTAACGTATTGACAACCAAAGGGGACCTGCTACAGTAGTTTTTGGTGATTTCATCAGTCCCACTTGGCAAATAGTATATTGGAGATTCAAAAAAAGAGAAAGCGCTCGTTAAAGTAACACATTCTTTGATATTTTTAATCGAAAACAATGATATTCTTCCAGTGTATTAGTCAAGCACCTTACAGTTCACAAATACACACTAGAGAGGGTTGGGGTTCCTTACAATGCATTGATCAAATACATTGTAAGGAGCCCCAACCCTCTCTAACAGCGCGTCTGAAATCTGCATTGTAAGGAATCCCAACTTTCTCTAATAGCGCGTCTGAGATCAGATGCATTCAAAGGAGCCCCAACCCTCTCTAATAGCGCGTCTGAGATCAGATGCATTGTAAGGAACCCCAACCCTCTCTAATTGTGACCCTTGCACTCACCACGAACAAGGCGGACCCCCGGTACTGAGGTGGGAAAGTAGAAACTGCGCACCCACAGCAGTGGAGGCACGCCTGGATTGTCAGCGTAGCCGGGTCGGGGTTGGAGAGAGAGGGTAGTCCAGATACTTGCCGCGGTCATGGGGAGGAGCCAGTAACGGTAGATGTCCGTTGTGCCGAGGTCGAGGGTTGGAGCTGGTGGGTTAAAAGAATGTCCTATATCCGTGGTCAGGGATGGAGAGATGCAGGTAGTCGAGGGCAAGCTGGGGTCGTTATACAGAGAGCGTCCAAGAGTCTAGCCGGGTCGGTACACATGAGGTCAAACTGAAAGCAAGAGAGGCAAGGCGCAAGGCAAAGCAGGAATGTAGGAACACAAGGCTACTATGGTCTATGCTCAGCAATGTGTAACTGAGCAAGCAGAGATTAAATAGGAGGACTGGAGCAATGAAAGTGAGAGGCGGAACGGAGGTGTGGCCCCGCGGGAGCTGTGATTGGACGCAGAGCGCAGGAGACAGGTGGGCATTGTTACGGGTGTTGTGTCGCAGCTGGGGAGTGGTGCACGATCGTCCCGTGAGCGCGCCGCGCGTGAGTGACACGTGACACGAACGGGGGGTGGGACCAAGCTCCATAGAGATGTTTGAAAACCTCTGTGTGCGCGCGCTTTTGTTGCCGGTCATTTGATTAGATGAGTTATTAAAAGCAAATTGTGTAGTTACTGTACACTCTCTCCAGTTCATTTATTTTTTCGTTCCGGTTGTGCATCGCACATTTTTCACTTTGTACTATCTCCCTAGCGAACAACACACCAAAAGGTGCCCTGCAGCAACCCACAGGAGCAGGATTGAACTGATGCACCCTTTGGTTTCATAATCTCCTTTGGTGTCATCCAAAATGGCCTGGCGAAGAGTTTTTCCGTAGAGTCGCTTGTAATGAACTTTGTTATTATTGAGGATAGAGTCTATGATATTGGCCGACTAGCAAGTCTACAGTTATTGATTTAAAAAGTTAACTAGGTGCCATTCCATGTGAACATTTACAGCTGATTTGTGATAGCTCAATAACAGAGCAGAACCAGCTAGGCGCCATCTTTTCTACATGTATATACTGTAAACCCCTAGACTGATCATTTACACCATTTATAAGTGGAGTTGGTAAGGATACCTCTCTATTTATGAGACAAAGGCTTGGACATTACTGTAGTGTTTTTGATTTAAACAAACAGGGCCCAAAATCTACTGTTGGGATTGTTTTTTGGAGCCCCAGATTTGGTCTTTGGACTTGTTTTTGTCATAGTTTATAGACTGCTTGTTCACTGGATTGATTGTACTTAATATGTCATACCAAAATATTACACAACATATGAATTTATAGTCACAAATACATTTTGCGAGAGTGTACGCAACAGCTCTACTCTGGGGGCCATGATGTTCACTTTTAAATGTCACATCTTCTTTAATATACACTAATGCAACATAGAGCGCTCCCAGGTGGTATCGAATTGGTCTAACTGCATCAATACGAGGCTCCCAACATGTTTCACAGACTCTCTTTAGTGTTAAATTGGGTAAGGATTTTAAAAGAATGATTTATCTGTTGGTGGACCTGGGGAAGAAATTATACAACGGTTGAATTAAGCCCAAAAATTAAATGGCACCTATATTGGGTTTGGCAGTGTTGTTAACCACTAGGTTCAAATAATGAGAACTACATGGTACATAAAACGCACGTGGGTTCATGTTCAACATGTCTTTGAACTCCATTATGCTTTCCCCGCATATTTGCAGCATTGTCATAGCTTTGGCCCTGCATATTTTCTACATTTATATTGAGATCCAATAGTTCCTTTATTATCCAATCACTTAAGATGATGTCATTTCTGCCAAAAAATAAAATGGAAGCCATCACATGGTACATCCACCAATTAGATTGGTGGATATATCATTTGTCAGTCAAATGTGATGTCACAGGCCTTATATAAGGTCTGACATGTCTTATTTGACCCTAAGAAGCCGTCTGATCAACATCTCCCGGACCTGTGAAGAAGAAAAAACTACTCACCCGGGCCCACTCTTCCAGCAACTGAGGATCATGGACCCACCCTCCCCATGGCTTTCTTTCACCCCCCCTCCCCATGTCTCTTTCATCCCCCCATGTCTCTCTATCGCCTCCCTCCCCATGTCTCTTTCACCCCTCTCCCCATGTCTCTTTTTCACGCCCCACCCCATGGCTCTCTTTCACCCCCCTCTCTATGTCTCTTGCACCCCCTCCCCGTGTTTCTCTATCATCCCCCCCCTCCAAATGTCTCTCTATCACCCCCCCTCTAAATGTCTCTCGATCACCTCCCCATGTCTCTTTCACCCTCCCCTCCCAATGTCTCTTCACCCCTGCTCCCATGTCTCTTCACCCCTGCTCCCCATGTCTCTTTACTCCTGTTCCCATGTCTCTTCACCGCCGCTCCCCATGACTCTTTCACCCACTCCCCATGTCTCTTTCACCCACTCCCCATGTCTCTTTCACCCCTCCCCATGTCTCTCTTTTAAACCCATTCCCATGTCTCTATATCACCCCCTACCTATGTCTCTCTTTCACCCTCCTCCCCTCGCCATGTCTCTTTCACCCCCCTCCCCTCACCATGTCTCTCCTTCACCCCCCTCCCCTCGCCATGACTCTCACCCCTCCACCTTCCTTCCACATGTCATAAACTCACACACACACTCACACTTAACAATTCTTGGTATATCTATAGAGGGTATTACTGTGCATCTGTATTATTTTTTAGTATAATGCTACTAGTAGTAGTACTTTTTTTTAAACAACTCTGAATTAAAATTTTAATGTATCATAATGTAACAATCATTTTTTGTTTCTATAGCAACCATTTACAAAGTCACATCCCCTTCCTATTTTGAAACAGGCTCTGGCAACCCCCCCCCCCTTTTTTTTGAACACTGCCCTCTCCCTAGCTGTGCAAAACTCAATTGTATCCAGTGACTGCCTGGTCACATGATCACCCCAGAGAACTTTGCATTTTTGGTCCTCTTCTGCTGCACTGGCAACCATTTAGTCAACCCCCGAGCCGAATCTTCACCGATCAATCGCAACTTAGCTAATTACTTATCAATGTGTGGATTGTATTGATGCACATATCAAAGGGATTTTTTTTTTTTAAACGACAGCTTGGACTGCTGTTTTAAAGGTGGGCAGAGTAAGTTTGGAAACGGGGAGGAGTCACAGACCTCCAAACAATTTAAATCTGCGCACACAAACCCATGTAAACTCAACCCCAGACCCACCTCACCATATATATTTGTCTTAAGGAGTGCTACTGGGTATGTGACATTGTACAGTATAAACACAAGGAAGAGAAGCCCAATGCAACATGATCCTCCGCCGACTTAAATTTAACATGTCAAAAACAGAACTCCTTATATTTCATGCCAAACCTGGCCCTACTACCACCTTCCACATTACTGTTGGAAGAACTACTATACATGCAGTAGCCCAAGCACGCTGCCCTGGGGGTCACAGACTCCTCTCTCACATTCAAAAGGTAGCTAAACCTGTCGTTTTTTCTTCCGCAAGATACGCCCTTCCACTGTTGCTCGACAGCTAAAACTCTGACACAGACCCTCATTCTCTACCATCTCAAATACTGGAACCTTCTGCTGTCCGGTCTTACTGCCTCTCACCTGTCTCCCCTACAATCTATCCTAAACGCTGCTGCCAGAATCACTCTACTCTTTCCTAAATCTGTCTCAGCGTCTCCCCTGCTGAAATCCCTCTCCTGGCTTCCTATCAAATCCCGTATCTCACACTCAATTCTCCTCCTCACTTTTAAAGCTTTACACTCTTCTGCCCCTCCTTACAGCTCAGCTCTAATTTCTCGCTATGCACCATCCCGACTCTTGCGATCCGCCCAATGATGTCTTCTATCTACCCCTTTTGTATCTAAAGCCCTCTCTCGCCTTAAACCTTTCTCACTGACTGCCCTCACCTCTGGAGTGCCCTTCCCATCAATACCCGACTAGCACCTTCTCTATCCACCTTTAAGACCCACATTCTAACACATCTGCTTAAAGAAGCATGTGAGTAGCTCCGAGGCTGATACTATAGACCGCATACAAAAAGCTTGGCCCATTGCAGACGCACTTACCAGAACGCCGTCCTACTGTCTCTGTATGTTCTACCTACCAATTAGATTGTAAGCTCTTCAGAGCAGGGACTCCTTTTCCTAAATGTTACTTTTATGTCTGAAGCACTTATTCCCATGATCTGTTATTTGTATTATTTATATGATTGTCACGTGTATTACTGCGGTGAAGCGCTTTCTACATAAATGGCGCTATATAAATAAAGACATACAGTACATACATACATACAACATACAACATGACAAAGCATATAGTTAAATATTTATCTGTTTCTCTCTCATAAGTGGGGTCCGACTTACTTATCTCTCTCTCTCTCTCTCTCTCTCTCTCTCTCTCTCTCTCTCTCTCTCTCTCTCTCTCTCTCTCTCTCTCTCGTATCATCAAGAGGGTAATCTAAAGTTAATTTGCAGAATTTCAATAACCCTTGGCATTTGTAAATAGTTTCTTTAGTAAATAAAGAGTTCAATTGAAAATAGATACATTTTATTGAAGAGTTTTAAATATATTCTTAGTAAAATATGTTACAAACTGACTTATAAATATAAATCTTATTTACAGATAGTCACAGAGCTTGGCACCAGTTACAGATTAGTCAGGGTTTTTTTTTGTTTTTTTAGGGCTTAAGTATCTCATGGGGGAAATAAGTCTGGATGGTGGGTATCCGTAACGTTTAGAGATGTTATGATCCTTCTGCCTCTGAACAAAGCACTGTAGCCTCCCCTTGGAGGTATGTTGACAGGCTTACTCCCTCTCCAGTTGTGATTTCCTTTTCATAGCCTCTCTCTCCTCTCTCTGTTCTGGTGGAATAGGTATGGAAACCTCAAGCTCTTGGAGAGGCTGTTGACAGAAGGATGGAGTGAAGTTGTCCACTCTGCTGGGTACATTGATAGGAAGCTGCAGGTTAGAAAGCTGGTGCTTCTGGTTGAAAGGAGCTTGAATGGGGATAGTGGTTTGGCTGACCTTTTTAATGCATGTCACTGCAGCTTTCCGTTCTATGGATATCACTGGGAAGTGTTTGGGATTCTCTATAACTGAAGCTTTGTTTTCCCCACGTTGTTTGATTTCACTGGTTTTAATGCCAGGAGCTGGAATGGGGATAGTGGTTTGGCTCACCTTTTCAATGCATCTTACTGCAGCTTCCTGTTCTATGGATATCACTGGGAAGTGTTTGGGATTCTCTATAACTGAAGCTTTGTTTTCCCCATGTTGTTTGATTTCACTGGTTTTAATGTCAGGTCTTGTGTACTCATGTATTTTAAATAGCCTAGGCCTGGCATTAATACCGACACCTTTAATTCCAGAAATACTGTCCTGTTTTTTGGCCATGAACCTTTTAATCGCATCAGTAAGAGACCACTGAACATGAGAAGCAGAAGTCTGGCTTTGGCGTCCTTGCATTGGTCCAAGCTTATTTCCAAGTGTAATGGATTCTGCGGGTGCCCCTGGACCTGTGGGACCTGCTTTTTTACCCAATGGGTGAAATACTTGAACAGAGTTAATCATTTGGAGGCTGAGGTTGCTGTGATGGGCTTTCACCTTTCCTTGTTCAGAAGGTTCCAATGACTTCTTGCCCTTCCCAAGAACTTCTGAATTCACTCCAGGCTGATTAGCACTTTTTCTTTTGAGAGCTTTGGGGTTATTATCAGTACCACAAGCCAGCGCTTGCTCAAAACTGAAAACGCTGGTCTGGTTCTTTGTTTTCTTCACTAGCTGCTTAATATTGCTGTTCTGTTTACGTTTGATCCCCATCTCTTGAGGTGTCTTCCGCTCAGGACTATGAGTAACTGCAGGAGACTTTGCATCTTTACATTTGATCCCCATCTCCTGAGGTGTCTTCCGCTCAGGACTATGAGTAACAGCAGGTGTTTTTGCATATTTACGTTTGATCCCGATCTCCTGAGGTGTCTTCCGCTCAGGACAATGAGTAACTGCAGGAGTCTTTGCATTTTTAAGTTTGATCCCCATCTCCTGAGGTGTCTTCCGCTCAGGACTATGAGTAACTGCAGGAGTTTTTGCATATTTACGTTTGATCCCCATCTCCTGAGGTGTCTTCCGCTCAGGACTATGAGTAACTGCAGGAGTTTTTGCATATTTACGTTTGATCCCCATCTCCTGAGGTGTCTTCCGCTCAGGACTATGAGTAACTGCAGGAGTCTTTGCATTTTTACGTTTGATCCCGATCTCCTGAGTTTTCTTCAGTTTAGGATTAATATGAGTAACAGCAGGTGTCTTTGCATCCATTGTACCTTCGCGGCTTTGCTGCATCTTTTCAGATACCTTATTGGAAATGTGGGCACCTGAGAGACAAACACGTTTCATCTTTTTTAACAGAACAGCCTCGTCACCAGATTGTGGGCCATGGGGTGACTTCCCTGGTATAGGAGCAGAAGAATGATTTACTGGCTTTGACATTGGTTTTACCTTCTTTTGCAGTGCAGTTTGAGGGACTTGATCCTTTGCAGCTGAATAAAGGATCTTTTTCTTCTTTGTTTCCACTTTGGAGCACTTTGGTACCCCCTCAGACTTTGACGGACACTCAGTCTTCACTGAACTCAGCACGTTATTACGAACCTTCTGAGCAATATGTGAGGGGGCCTTCACCTCTGAAGATCTCTTCGCCATATCTTTTAACCCACCCCTTTTCCACACTGGCACATATAACTCTTTGTTGCTTTGCACATCAATATGTAACTTTGAGAGGTGGCTCAGCTTCCGAGCTGGTTGAGTTGGGTACATTAGAGGTGGTTCACTTTTTTCATTAGCAGCAAGCTGAACTGCTCCTTGTGTAATTAAACTGGCCTGGGAAATATGTTGGGCTCCAAGCGAGGTCTGACACACTGTAACAAAATCAAAAAGGAGAAATAATCAATTATCATAAATACCAACACATTGTACATAATAACACAAAGGAAGAAAAGCAAACACATGCTTAATCCCTTCAGTATTGGCGAGGACTACATACTGTAGAGTTCTATATATTTGTAACACTACAGTGGCGAATGACCGTAATTAAAGATCTTTATAACAGGTAATGGTATCGGTCAAGGAGAAGATTTTGAACAATGATTAGTAAAGATTCTCCATATCTCACCTTGTAAGGTCTGCATTCCTCTAAGGGGTATGAATGGTGGCTGCTGAAGTTGTGCATACTGGGTGGCCATTATACAAGGCCCTATTGTAGCACGTCTTTCCAAATGTGTGTTGGGACGGAAAGTAACAGGCTGCGTTGTGGCTTCTCCCCTAACCTGTCCTGCAAATCCTGTGTATCCTCCTGTAGCAGTGTGGTAGAATCCTCCGTTCATGTCCGATACACGAGGGTAAGCGCGTGTTGCCTGTGGGATCTGCTGTAGATACATTGGTGTTCCTGCAGACCCTTGTTGCAAAATCATGCCTTGGGCCCCATGTCTGTAGACTTCTGTATTCCTCCCTACTGGGTGGAAGCTGTTGCTCCATGAAGGGTAAGCAGTGGTGACTGCAGGAGCACTGCAGGTCGGTGGAGGGTTCACAGCAGAGGAATTTAAAAACTGATCTGTAAGGAAGAAAGGTAAAAGTGAAGGGCCAGAAAAGCACAATCAAGGCACATTTCTTTAACACACGGGGACTCAACTCCAGTCATCAAACCCCCCACAATAGGTCAACTTTTCAGGATATTCCAGCTTTAGCACAGGTGGCCCAATATCTCAATCAGCCTCTGATTGAGTCACCTGTGCTGAAGCAGGGACTGATTGAGCGAGCTGTGCTGAAGCAGGGACGGATTGAGCCACCTCCGCTGAAGCTGGGATATCCTGAAAGCCTGACTTTGGGGGGTTAGGACTGCTTTAACAGACCTGCTAAAAGATATTCTTGATATCAAATACATATGAAATACATAGAGATGCTCACTTGGCTTGGTATTTTTATTTTGCCTTTAAAATATTTGGGGTTTTGGTTCTGGTTTTGAATAAAGTTTTTGGTGGTCTTTGTTTTGTTATGAATAGCAAGCACTAACAGGGATAATGGCTTGCTGGGAAAACACATTTATTTGATTATCAATGTTACATACCACTACTCTGATCAATAGTGGTCAGAAGTTTCAATATTTAAATACATTTTTAAGCAAGCTCCATGATTGCCTTCTATAGCATTGCTATGTATTGAAACACCAGAGCACCCGTACATTTTAGCTCAATATATGGGGTTTAATCTATAAATATATATATAGATATATATTTATACATATACATATACATATATGATGTGTTGGGATGTAACACAGACAGAAAACTATTTCTAGGTAGTTTTCAACACAAAGTGGCAACTGGCATATAAAACTTGTGCAGTCCATCACCTGCTTTCATGTCCACCTATGAACACAATGACAAATATAGATGTACCATAGCTTTCGGAACTGGATCTTTAAAAATAAAAATAAAAACATAAAAATTGCCTGTTCCTACTGTAGTATTTTGTGGTAATATTATGGTGTGGTATTCTGAGACGTCTGGTATATTGAGGTATCTGGAGGAGCACTCAGGTCAGCTATATCTGTAAATCAAGTGGCAGATTCTGCCCTCGTTTTGTGGCTTTGTCTTTTTTGGGGCCTTTGTATTACTGTAGAGTAGTGGTTTCCAACCTTTTTTTGGTTAAGGAACCATATGTGAAATTCTGAGGGACCCCAACCCTCTCTAACAACGAGTCTAAGATGAGATGCATTGTAATATACCCCAACCCTATCTAATAGTGCGTCTGAGATCAGATGAAGTGTGAGGAACCCCAATCCTCTCTAATAGCGCTTCTGAGATCAGATGCATTGTAAGGAGCCCCAACCCTCTCTAATAGCGTGTCTGAGATCAGATGCATTGTAAGGAACCCCAACCCTCTCCAATAGCGCGTTTGAGATAAGATGCATTGTACTGTAAATTCTTCTGTATTAAGTACAATTTTAAAATGACCTAAAAATTACAGCGAACCCTTTAGGGATGCCCAGGGAATCCTAGGGTTCCTAGGATCCGTGGTTGAAAAACACTGCTGTAGACAATAATTTAAGGATATGGCTGAAAGTAGTCGAACATTACACCCCACGGTGTAGAATTGGTCCAATAGTTATTGACCTAAACTTAGGGCAAGGAAAAAGCATGCCTTATACATAACTAATCCTACTGTATACACTAAGGTTCCTGTGTCTTTTTTTACTATCCCATAGATCCCATAGACGTTTGCCGCTTTGACATTTATGTATACAGTACATGTGTTCTTTTCTATACATTACTGTTCAAATCATTTAAGATTTTGAATTACAAGCCAGATATAAAAGTAAATACAATAAAACAAATATGTGTGTATGTATCTATAATAAATCAGTTTTGACATTTATAAAAAAAAATATTATCCAATTAAGGCCAGGTACCTAACCTAAAAAATATTATCCAATTAAGGCCAGGTATCTACCTCCGTCCCTCCCCCCCGCCCCCCACCCCATCCGTCTTCTTTCTCCCATCCATTGATAGGAGTCATGTTATCTGTTCTGTACCCCATAAAACATTGTGAAAGTAAACAGTTCAGAAATATAGATATTATCCATTTCTTTTTGGGTATGTAAAGGTCACGTTGCTTCCTACCTGCCATGATACAGAGTTAAGGTGGAGATAATTAGTCTCTCTGTACAGCGCCACTCTTTTCCTATCTCTGAGATGTCCACAAAACTAACGGTTTCCTTCGGGAACTAATTCAAGTCACGCACAAACAAGTTTACATGTGTGTATTTATCTCAGTCTCTAAGGCGATTCCATGATGTCATTACAGAACACGGCTGCTGGCATCTCCTAGGAGGCTCAATGATACTGTCTCGTGATGTCATAATAGAGAAATCAGCTACTGTTGACATTTAATTTCAAGTGGTTGAGAAGTGGTTAACTTGAGTAGCAGTCATAAAAATCACAGCTACTGTGATACATTGTATTACATACATTGGGTGACACAAGTACACATATGGACAGTGCCACTGACAGCAGTGGGATCAACATACTGTATCACTGGGTTCATATGCATTGACTTCATGGCAAGATAAAGTATCACAGATTATAATGAGATGTATCACAGTCTGCGTCTCTGCCCCAGCATGCACCTTAGGGAGAGTCAGTAGGAGGAGTTGGGGAGGAGTTACATGGCACACAGATTATAATGAGATGTATCACAGTCTGCGTCTCTGCCCCAGCTTGCACCTTGGGGAGAGTCAGTAGAAGGTGTTGGGGGGAGTTACATGGTGCACAGATTATAATCAGATGTATCACATTCTGCGTCTCTGCCCCAATTTGCACCTTGGGGAGAGTGAGTAGGATGAGTTGGGGGCAGTTACATGGTGCACAGATTAAAATGAGATGCGTCACAAGTTGCATTTCTCTGATACTTTTTTTTAACCTTTTATTTGCCCAAAACAATCCTCCATATCTGAAGTGCCATAAGTCTAACATACCGCGTCAGAAGTAAGAAACTGTTCTTACAGTATATATGCTGCGGCTCTGCTCCAAAAAATAGAGCCATGCGTCTAAACACAACTACTCTATGTTGCTGCATAGACCTTTTATGTCTAATTCCAGCACTGGGGAAGTGTTCAACTCCATTCAAGGGCAGTCTAAACTAAACTACTACTTTGGTACAGCACTGCACTTTGCTTTAATGCTTCAGACATACACATTATGGGCTTTGAATGGGTCCCCCTGCTTATTTGTGGGGGGATAGAGATGAGTCTTTTACAATGAGAGTGCTACTGGATCTATGTTCTATATACAGTGACACCTCGCAGCCTTAATTACAATTTATTTTGGGATGTTTTTTGTCAGTACACTAAAACCTCCTCTTGGATAGACACAGGGGGATATTCTAGTAGCTGGGAGTTGTGCAAAAGCGTGCAGAAAGAGCCTTATCCGATTGGATTTCTAGAACAGCGGTGCGCAAACTGGGGGGCGCGACCCCCACGCGGGGCGCAAGACTGCCGTCTGGGGGGCGTGGGGTTTACAGAGGCCCCGCGCGCTTCCCGAAGGCACTTAAATTAAGTGCCGGGGGAGCTGCAGGGCCTCTGTAAACCTTCACTTACCTAGGCTCCGGCGGCTTCCTTCCTGCGTCGCCATGGCAACGCGGCATCAAAATGACGCTGTGAGGTCATGTGACGTCACGTTACTAGGGCAACGTGACGTCATGACGCCGGAGCGCAGGTGAATGGGGGTTCTGCTTTAGATATTGTGAAGCGGGGGCATCCAGACACTGATTAAGGGGTGCAGGAAACTAGTCATTCACACCTGGCTTTTATTTCTAGATCGACATTTACACAGACACACACACACACACACACGTAACAAGGGCTAATTGTAGTATAATGTAATACAATAAATATATTTGTCATTTAAATGGATTTTATTCATATGTTTTATTTTAAAGCGGGGTTGGGGGCGGGGTTGGGGGCGGGACTAGGGGCGGGGTTGGGGGCGGGACTAGGTGGCGAGTAGATTTTTTGGTTGGGCGAGTAGATTTTTGGGTGATTTGTCGAACACTGTATATATTTATATAGATATTAGTATGTACCATTGACTTTTATACACCAAGTGCAATCCATTTCTGTTCGCTAAACAGCATTTTGGGGCTGGGCGCAGATGGAGAAATTTGAACTTAGTACACGAGTGCAATTGAAGTTTGACATGCGCCGAAACCCTCCACCCCTCCCCCCGCTCAGTTTGCGATGCTTAGTATATTGGCCTCAGTAGGTCTCTCCCTTCCACTTCAAAGTAACGTATTGACAACCAAAGGGGACCTGCTACAGTAGTTTTTGGTGATTTCATCAGTCCCACTTGGCAAATAGTATATTGGAGATTCAAAAAAAGAGAAAGCGCTCGTTAAAGTAACACATTCTTTGATATTTTTAATCGAAAACAATGATATTCTTCCAGTGTATTAGTCAAGCACCTTACAGTTCACAAATACACACTAGAGAGGGTTGGGGTTCCTTACAATGCATTGATCAAATACATTGTAAGGAGCCCCAACCCTCTCTAACAGCGCGTCTGAAATCTGCATTGTAAGGAATCCCAACTTTCTCTAATAGCGCGTCTGAGATCAGATGCATTCAAAGGAGCCCCAACCCTCTCTAATAGCGCGTCTGAGATCAGATGCATTGTAAGGAACCCCAACCCTCTCTAATTGTGACCCTTGCACTCACCACGAACAAGGCGGACCCCCGGTACTGAGGTGGGAAAGTAGAAACTGCGCACCCACAGCAGTGGAGGCACGCCTGGATTGTCAGCGTAGCCGGTCGGGGTTGGAGAGAGAGGGTAGTCCAGATACTTGCCGCGGTCATGGGGAGGAGCCAGTAACGGTAGATGTCCGTTGTGCCGAGGTCGAGGGTTGGAGCTGGTGGGTTAAAAGAATGTCCTATATCCGTGGTCAGGGATGGAGAGATGCAGGTAGTCGAGGGCAAGCTGGGGTCGTTATACAGAGAGCGTCCAAGAGTCTAGCCGGGTCGGTACACATGAGGTCAAACTGAAAGCAAGAGAGGCAAGGCGCAAGGCAAAGCAGGAATGTAGGAACACAAGGCTACTATGGTCTATGCTCAGCAATGTGTAAACTGAGCAAGCAGAGATTAAATAGGAGGACTGGAGCAATGAAAGTGAGAGGCGGAACGGAGGTGTGGCCCCGCGGGAGCTGTGATTGGACGCAGAGCGCAGGAGACAGGTGGGCATTGTTACGGGTGTTGTGTCGCAGCTGGGGAGTGGTGCACGATCGTCCCGTGAGCGCGCCGCGCGTGAGTGACACGTGACACGAACGGGGGGTGGGACCAAGCTCCATAGAGATGTTTGAAAACCTCTGTGTGCGCGCGCTTTTGTTGCCGGTCATTTGATTAGATGAGTTATTAAAAGCAAATTGTGTAGTTACTGTACACTCTCTCCAGTTCATTTATTTTTTCGTTCCGGTTGTGCATCGCACATTTTTCACTTTGTACTATCTCCCTAGCGAACAACACACCAAAGGTGCCCTGCAGCAACCCACAGGAGCAGGATTGAACTGATGCACCCTTTGGTTTCATAATCTCCTTTGGTGTCATCCAAAATGGCCTGGCGAAGAGTTTTTCCGTAGAGTCGCTTGTAATGAACTTTGTTATTATTGAGGATAGAGTCTATGATATTGGCCGACTAGCAAGTCTACAGTTATTGATTTAAAAAGTTAACTAGGTGCCATTCCATGTGAACATTTACAGCTGATTTGTGATAGCTCAATAACAGAGCAGAACCAGCTAGGCGCCATCTTTTCTACATGTATATACTGTAAACCCCTAGACTGATCATTTACACCATTTATAAGTGGAGTTGGTAAGGATACCTCTCTATTTATGAGACAAAGGCTTGTACATTACTGTAGTGTTTTTGATTTAAACAAACAGGGCCCAAAATCTACTGTTGGGATTGTTTTTTGGAGCCCCAGATTTGGTCTTTGGACTTGTTTTTGTCATAGTTTATAGACTGCTTGTTCACTGGATTGATTGTACTTAATATGTCATACCAAAATATTACACAACATATGAATTTATAGTCACAAATACATTTTGCGAGAGTGTACGCAACAGCTCTACTCTGGGGGCCATGATGTTCACTTTTAAATGTCACATCTTCTTTAATATACACTAATGCAACATAGAGCGCTCCCAGGTGGTATCGAATTGGTCTAACTGCATCAATACGAGGCTCCCAACATGTTTCACAGACTCTCTTTAGTGTTAAATTGGGTAAGGATTTTAAAAGAATGATTTATCTGTTGGTGGACCTGGGGAAGAAATTATACAACGGTTGAATTAAGCCCAAAAATTAAATGGCACCTATATTGGGTTTGGCAGTGTTGTTAACCACTAGGTTCAAATAATGAGAACTACATGGTACATAAAACGCACGTGGGTTCATGTTCAACATGTCTTTGAACTCCATTATGCTTTCCCCGCATATTTGCAGCATTGTCATAGCTTTGGCCCTGCATATTTTCTACATTTATATTGAGATCCAATAGTTCCTTTATTATCCAATCACTTAAGATGATGTCATTTCTGCCAAAAAATAAAATGGAAGCCATCACATGGTACATCCACCAATTAGATTGGTGGATATATCATTTGTCAGTCAAATGTGATGTCACAGGCCTTATATAAGGTCTGACATGTCTTATTTGACCCTAAGAAGCCGTCTGATCAACATCTCCCGGACCTGTGAAGAAGAAAAAACTACTCACCCGGGCCCACTCTTCCAGCAACTGAGGATCATGGACCCACCCTCCCCATGGCTTTCTTTCACCCCCCCTCCCCATGTCTCTTTCATCCCCCCATGTCTCTCTATCGCCTCCCTCCCCATGTCTCTTTCACCCCTCTCCCCATGTCTCTTTTTCACGCCCCACCCCATGGCTCTCTTTCACCCCCCTCTCTATGTCTCTTGCACCCCCTCCCCGTGTTTCTCTATCATCCCCCCCCTCCAAATGTCTCTCTATCACCCCCCCTCTAAATGTCTCTCGATCACCTCCCCATGTCTCTTTCACCCTCCCCTCCCAATGTCTCTTCACCCCTGCTCCCATGTCTCTTCACCCCTGCTCCCCATGTCTCTTTACTCCTGTTCCCATGTCTCTTCACCGCCGCTCCCCATGACTCTTTCACCCACTCCCCATGTCTCTTTCACCCACTCCCCATGTCTCTTTCACCCCTCCCCATGTCTCTCTTTTAAACCCATTCCCATGTCTCTATATCACCCCCTACCTATGTCTCTCTTTCACCCTCCTCCCCTCGCCATGTCTCTTTCACCCCCCTCCCCTCACCATGTCTCTCCTTCACCCCCCTCCCCTCGCCATGACTCTCACCCCTTCACCTTCCTTCCACATGTCATAAACTCACACACACACTCACACTTAACAATTCTTGGTATATCTATAGAGGGTATTACTGTGCATCTGTATTATTTTTTAGTATAATGCTACTAGTAGTAGTACTTTTTTTTAAACAACTCTGAATTAAAATTTTAATGTATCATAATGTAACAATCATTTTTTGTTTCTATAGCAACCATTTACAAAGTCACATCCCCTTCCTATTTTGAAACAGGCTCTGGCAACCCCCCCACCTTTTTTTTGAACACTGCCCTCTCCCTAGCTGTGCAAAACTCAATTGTATCTAGTGACTGCCTGGTCACATGATCACCCCAGAGAACTTTGCATTTTTGGTCCTCTTCTGCTGCACTGGCAACCATTTAGTCAACCCCCGAGCCGAATCTTCACCGATCAATCGCAACTTAGCTAATTACTTATCAATGTGTGGATTGTATTGATGCACATATCAAAGGGATTTTTTTTTTTTAAACGACAGCTTGGACTGCTGCTTTAAAGGTGGGCAGAGTAAGTTTGGAAACGGGGAGGAGTCACAGACCTCCAAACAATTTAAATCTGCGCACACAAACCCATGTAAACTCAACCCCAGACCCACCTCACCATATATATTTGTCTTAAGGAGTGCTACTGGGTATGTGACATTGTACAGTATAAACACAAGGAAGAGAAGCCCAATGCAACATGATCCTCCGCCGACTTAAATTTAACATGTCAAAAACAGAACTCCTTATATTTCATGCCAAACCTGGCCCTACTACCACCTTCCACATTACTGTTGGAAGAACTACTATACATGCAGTAGCCCAAGCACGCTGCCCTGGGGGTCACAGACTCCTCTCTCACATTCAAAAGGTAGCTAAACCTGTCGTTTTTTCTTCCGCAAGATACGCCCTTCCACTGTTGCTCGACAGCTAAAACTCTGACACAGACCCTCATTCTCTACCATCTCAAATACTGGAACCTTCTGCTGTCCGGTATTACTGCTTCTCACCTGTCTCCCCTACAATCTATCCTAAACGCTGCTGCCAGAATCACTCTACTCTTTCCTAAATCTGTCTCAGCGTCTCCCCTGCTGAAATCCCTCTCCTGGCTTCCTATCAAATCCCGTATCTCACACTCAATTCTCCTCCTCACTTTTAAAGCTTTACACTCTTCTGCCCCTCCTTACAGCTCAGCTCTAATTTCTCGCTATGCACCATCCCGACTCTTGCGATCCGCCCAATGATGTCTTCTATCTACCCCTTTTGTATCTAAAGCCCTCTCTCGCCTTAAACCTTTCTCACTGACTGCCCTCACCTCTGGAGTGCCCTTCCCATCAATACCCGACTAGCACCTTCTCTATCCACCTTTAAGACCCACATTCTAACACATCTGCTTAAAGAAGCATGTGAGTAGCTCCGAGGCTGATACTATAGACCGCATACAAAAAGCTTGGCCCATTGCAGACGCACTTACCAGAACGCCGTCCTACTGTCTCTGTATGTTCTACCTACCAATTAGATTGTAAGCTCTTCAGAGCAGGGACTCCTTTTCCTAAATGTTACTTTTATGTCTGAAGCACTTATTCCCATGATCTGTTATTTGTATTATTTATATGATTGTCACGTGTATTACTGCGGTGAAGCGCTTTCTACATAAATGGCGCTATATAAATAAAGACATACAGTACATACATACATACAACATACAACATGACAAAGCATATAGTTAAATATTTATCTGTTTCTCTCTCATAAGTGGGGTCCGACTTACTTATCTCTCTCCTCTCTCTCTCTCTCTCTCTCTCTCTCTCTCTCTCTCTCTCTCTCTCTCTCTCTCTCTCTCTCTCTCTCTCTCTCTCGTATCATCAAGAGGGTAATCTAAAGTTAATTTGCAGAATTTCAATAACCCTTGGCATTTGTAAATAGTTTCTTTAGTAAATAAAGAGTTCAATTGAAAATAGATACATTTTATTGAAGAGTTTTAAATATATTCTTAGTAAAATATGTTACAAACTGACTTATAAATATAAATCTTATTTACAGATAGTCACAGAGCTTGGCACCAGTTACAGATTAGTCAGGGGTTTTTTTTGTTTTTTTAGGGCTTAAGTATCTCATGGGGGAAATAAGTCTGGATGGTGGGTATCCGTAACGTTTAGAGATGTTATGATCCTTCTGCCTCTGAACAAAGCACTGTAGCCTCCCCTTGGAGGTATGTTGACAGGCTTACTCCCTCTCCAGTTGTGATTTCCTTTTCATAGCCTCTCTCTCCTCTCTCTGTTCTGGTGGAATAGGTATGGAAACCTCAAGCTCTTGGAGAGGCTGTTGACAGAAGGATGGAGTGAAGTTGTCCACTCTGCTGGGTACATTGATAGGAAGCTGCAGGTTAGAAAGCTGGTGCTTCTGGTTGAAAGGAGCTTGAATGGGGATAGTGGTTTGGCTGACCTTTTTAATGCATGTCACTGCAGCTTTCCGTTCTATGGATATCACTGGGAAGTGTTTGGGATTCTCTATAACTGAAGCTTTGTTTTCCCCACGTTGTTTGATTTCACTGGTTTTAATGCCAGGAGCTGGAATGGGGATAGTGGTTTGGCTCACCTTTTCAATGCATCTTACTGCAGCTTCCTGTTCTATGGATATCACTGGGAAGTGTTTGGGATTCTCTATAACTGAAGCTTTGTTTTCCCCATGTTGTTTGATTTCACTGGTTTTAATGTCAGGTCTTGTGTACTCATGTATTTTAAATAGCCTAGGCCTGGCATTAATACCGACACCTTTAATTCCAGAAATACTGTCCTGTTTTTTGGCCATGAACCTTTTAATCGCATCAGTAAGAGACCACTGAACATGAGAAGCAGAAGTCTGGCTTTGGCGTCCTTGCATTGGTCCAAGCTTATTTCCAAGTGTAATGGATTCTGCGGGTGCCCCTGGACCTGTGGGACCTGCTTTTTTACCCAATGGGTGAAATACTTGAACAGAGTTAATCATTTGGAGGCTGAGGTTGCTGTGATGGGCTTTCACCTTTCCTTGTTCAGAAGGTTCCAATGACTTCTTGCCCTTCCCAAGAACTTCTGAATTCACTCCAGGCTGATTAGCACTTTTTCTTTTGAGAGCTTTGGGGTTATTATCAGTACCACAAGCCAGCGCTTGCTCAAAACTGAAAACGCTGGTCTGGTTCTTTGTTTTCTTCACTAGCTGCTTAATATTGCTGTTCTGTTTACGTTTGATCCCCATCTCTTGAGGTGTCTTCCGCTCAGAACTATGAGTAACTGCAGGAGACTTTGCATCTTTACATTTGATCCCCATCTCCTGAGGTGTCTTCCGCTCAGGACTATGAGTAACAGCAGGTGTTTTTGCATATTTACGTTTGATCCCGATCTCCTGAGGTGTCTTCCGCTCAGGACAATGAGTAACTGCAGGAGTCTTTGCATTTTTAAGTTTGATCCCCATCTCCTGAGGTGTATTCCGCTCAGGACTATGAGTAACTGCAGGAGTTTTTGCATATTTACGTTTGATCCCCATCTCCTGAGGTGTCTTCCGCTCAGGACTATGAGTAACTGCAGGAGTCTTTGCATCTTTACGTTTGATCCCTATCTCCTGAGTTTTCTTCAGTTTAGGATTAATATGAGTAACAGCAGGTGTCTTTGCATCCATTGTACCTTCACGGCTTTGCTGCATCTTTTCAGATACCTTATTGGAAATGTGGGCACCTGAGAGACAAACACGTTTCATCTTTTTTAACAGAACAGCCTCGTCACCAGATTGTGGGCCATGGGGTGACTTCCCTGGTATAGGAGCAGAAGAATGATTTACTGGCTTTGACATTGGTTTTACCTTCTTTTGCAGTGCAGTTTGAGGGACTTGATCCTTTGCAGCTGAATAAAGGATCTTTTTCTTCTTTGTTTCCACTTTGGAGCACTTTGGTACCCCCTCAGACTTTGACGGACACTCAGTCTTCACTGAACTCAGCACGTTATTACGAACCTTCTGAGCAATATGTGAGGGGGCCTTCACCTCTGAAGATCTCTTCGCCATATCTTTTAACCCACCCCTTTTCCACACTGGCACATATAACTCTTTGTTGCTTTGCACATCAATATGTAACTTTGAGAGGTGGCTCAGCTTCCGAGCTGGTTGAGTTGGGTACATTAGAGGTGGTTCACTTTTTTCATTAGCAGCAAGCTGAACTGCTCCTTGTGTAATTAAACTGGCCTGGGAAATATGTTGGGCTCCAAGCGAGGTCTGACACACTGTAACAAAATCAAAAAGGAGAAATAATCAATTATCATAAATACCAACACATTGTACATAATAACACAAAGGAAGAAAAGCAAACACATGCTTAATCCCTTCAGTATTGGCGAGGACTACATACTGTAGAGTTCTATATATTTGTAACACTACAGTGGCGAATGACCGTAATTAAAGATCTTTATAACAGGTAATGGTATCGGTCAAGGAGAAGATTTTGAACAATGATTAGTAAAGATTCTCCATATCTCACCTTGTAAGGTCTGCATTCCTCTAAGGGGTATGAATGGTGGCTGCTGAAGTTGTGCATACTGGGTGGCCATTATACAAGGCCCTATTGTAGCACGTCTTTCCAAATGTGTGTTGGGACGGAAAGTAACAGGCTGCGTTGTGGCTTCTCCCCTAACCTGTCCTGCAAATCCTGTGTATCCTCCTGTAGCAGTGTGGTAGAATCCTCCGTTCATGTCCGATACACGAGGGTAAGCGCGTGTTGCCTGTGGGATCTGCTGTAGATACATTGGTGTTCCTGCAGACCCTTGTTGCAAAATCATGCCTTGGGCCCCATGTCTGTAGACTTCTGTATTCCTCCCTACTGGGTGGAAGCTGTTGCTCCATGAAGGGTAAGCAGTGGTGACTGCAGGAGCACTGCAGGTCGGTGGAGGGTTCACAGCAGAGGAATTTAAAAACTGATCTGTAAGGAAGAAAGGTAAAAGTGAAGGGCCAGAAAAGCACAATCAAGGCACATTTCTTTAACACACGGGGACTCAACTCCAGTCATCAAACCCCCCACAATAGGTCAACTTTTCAGGATATTCCAGCTTTAGCACAGGTGGCCCAATCACTCAATCAGCCTCTGATTGAGTCACCTGTGCTGAAGCAGGGACTGATTGAGCGAGCTGTGCTGAAGCAGGGACGGATTGAGCCACCTCCGCTGAAGCTGGGATATCCTGAAAGCCTGACTTTGGGGGGTTAGGACTGCTTTAACAGACCTGCTAAAAGATATTCTTGATATCAAATACATATGAAATACATAGAGATGCTCACTTGGCTTGGTATTTTTATTTTGCCTTTAAAATATTTGGGGTTTTGGTTCTGGTTTTGAATAAAGTTTTTGGTGGTCTTTGTTTTGTTATGAATAGCAAGCACTAACAGGGATAATGGCTTGCTGGGAAAACACATTTATTTGATTATCAATGTTACATACCACTACTCTGATCAATAGTGGTCAGAAGTTTCAATATTTAAATACATTTTTAAGCAAGCTCCATGATTGCCTTCTATAGCATTGCTATGTATTGAAACACCAGAGCACCCGTACATTTTAGCTCAATATATGGGGTTTAATCTATAAATATATATATAGATATATATTTATACATATACATATACATATATGATGTGTTGGGATGTAACACAGACAGAAAACTATTTCTAGGTAGTTTTCAACACAAAGTGGCAACTGGCATATAAAACTTGTGCAGTCCATCACCTGCTTTCATGTCCACCTATGAACACAATGACAAATATAGATGTACCATAGCTTTCGGAACTGGATCTTTAAAAATAAAAACATAAAAATTGCCTGTTCCTACTGTAGTATTTTGTGGTAATATTATGGTGTGGTATTCTGAGACGTCTGGTATATTGAGGTATCTGGAGGAGCACTCAGGTCAGCTATATCTGTAAATCAAGTGGCAGATTCTGCCCTCGTTTTGTGGCTTTGTCTTTTTTGGGGCCTTTGTATTACTGTAGAGTAGTGGTTTCCAACCTTTTTTTGGTTAAGGAACCATATGTGAAATTCTGAGGGACCCCAACCCTCTCTAACAACGAGTCTAAGATGAGATGCATTGTAATATACCCCAACCCTATCTAATAGTGCGTCTGAGATCAGATGAAGTGTGAGGAACCCCAATCCTCTCTAATAGCGCTTCTGAGATCAGATGCATTGTAAGGAGCCCCAACCCTCTCTAATAGCGCGTCTGAGATCAGATGCATTGTAAGGAACCCCAACCCTCTCCAATAGCGCGTTTGAGATAAGATGCATTGTACTGTAAATTCTTCTGTATTAAGTACAATTTTAAAATGACCTAAAAATTACAGTGAACCCTTTAGGGATGCCCGGGGAATCCTAGGGTTCCTAGGATCCGTGGTTGAAAAACACTGCTGTAGACAATAATTTAAGGATATGGCTGAAAGTAGTCGAACATTACACCCCACGGTGTAGAATTGGTCCAATAGTTATTGACCTAAACTTAGGGCAAGGAAAAAGCATGCCTTATACATAACTAATCCTACTGTATACACTAAGGTTCCTGTGTCTTTTTTTACTATCCCATAGATCCCATAGACGTTTGCCGCTTTGACATTTATGTATACAGTACATGTGTTCTTTTCTATACATTACTGTTCAAATCATTTAAGATTTTGAATTACAAGCCAGATATAAAAGTAAATACAATAAAACAAATATGTGTGTATGTATCTATAATAAATCAGTTTTGACATTTATAAAAAAAAATATTATCCAATTAAGGCCAGGTACCTAACCCCCCTGGGTGTTGTCTACCTCCGTCCCTCCCCCCCGCCCCCCACCCCATCCGTCTTCTTTCTCCCATCCATTGATAGGAGTCATGTTATCTGTTCTGTACCCCATAAAACATTGTGAAAGTAAACAGTTCAGAAATATAGATATTATCCATTTCTTTTTGGGTATGTAAAGGTCACGTTGCTTCCTACCTGCCATGATACAGAGTTAAGGTGGAGATAATTAGTCTCTCTGTACAGCGCCACTCTTTTCCTATCTCTGAGATGTCCACAAAACTAACGGTTTCCTTCGGGAACTAATTCAAGTCACGCACAAACAAGTTTACATTTGTGTATTTATCTCAGTCTCTAAGGCGATTCCATGATGTCATTACAGAACACTGCTGCTGGCATCTCCTAGGAGGCTCAATGATACTGTCTCGTGATGTCATAATAGAGAAATCAGCTACTGTTGACATTTAATTTCAAGTGGTTGAGAAGTGGTTAACTTGAGTAGCAGTCATAAAAATCACAGCTACTGTGATACATTGTATTACATACATTGGGTGACACAAGTACACATATGGACAGTGCCACTGACAGCAGTGGGATCAACATACTGTATCACTGGGTTCAAATGCATTGACTTCATGGCAAGATAAAGTATCACAGATTATAATGAGATGTATCACAGTCTGCGTCTCTGCCCCAGCATGCACCTTGGGGAGAGTCAGTAGGAGGAGTTGGGGAGGAGTTACATGGCACACAGATTATAATGAGATGTATCACAGTCTGCGTCTCTGCCCCAGCTTGCACCTTGGGGAGAGTCAGTAGAAGGAGTTGGGGGGAGTTACATGGTGCACAGATTATAATCAGATGTATCACATTCTGCGTCTCTGCCCCAATTTGCACC
This sequence comes from Ascaphus truei, assembly GCF_040206685.1. Taxonomy (NCBI): domain Eukaryota; kingdom Metazoa; phylum Chordata; class Amphibia; order Anura; family Ascaphidae; genus Ascaphus; species Ascaphus truei. The sequence continues at coordinate 181,304 of NW_027456972.1, forward strand.
TTGGGGAGAGTGAGTAGGATGAGTTGGGGGCAGTTACATGGTGCACAGATTAAAATGAGATGCGTCACAAGTTGCATTTCTCTGATACTTTTTTTTAACCTTTTATTTGCCCAAAACAATCCTCCATATCTGAAGTGCCATAAGTCTAACATACCGCGTCAGAAGTAAGAAACTGTTCTTACAGTATATATGCTGCGGCTCTGCTCCAAAAAATAGAGCCATGCGTCTAAACACAACTACTCTATGTTGCTGCATAGACCTTTTATGTCTAATTCCAGCACTGGGGAAGTGTTCAACTCCATTTAAGGGCAGTCTAAACTAAACTACTACTTTGGTACAGCACTGCACTTTGCTTTAATGCTTCAGACATACACATTATGGGCTTTGAATGGGTCCCCCTGCTTATTTGTGGGGGGATAGAGATGAGTCTTTTACAATGAGAGTGCTACTGGATCTATGTTCTATATACAGTGACACCTCGCAGCCTTAATTACAATTTATTTTGGGATGTTTTTTGTCAGTACACTAAAACCTCCTCTTGGATAGACACAGGGGGATATTCTAGTAGCTGGGAGTTGTGCAAAAGCGTGCAGAAAGAGCCTTATCCGATTGGATTTCTAGAACAGCGGTGCGCAAACTGGGGGGCGCGACCCCCACGCGGGGCGCAAGACTGCCGTCTGGGGGGCGTGGGGTTTACAGAGGCCCCGCGCGCTTCCCGAAGGCACTTAAATTAAGTGCCGGGGGAGCTGCAGGGCCTCTGTAAACCTTCACTTACCTAGGCTCCGGCGGCTTCCTTCCTGCGTCGCCATGGCAACGCGGCATCAAAATGACGCTGTGAGGTCATGTGACGTCACGTTACTAGGGCAACGTGACATCATGACGCCGGAGCGCAGGTGAATGGGGGTTCTGCTTTAGATATTGTGAAGCGGGGGCATCCAGACACTGATTAAGGGGTGTAGGAAACTAGTCATTCACACCTGGCTTTTATTTCTAGATCGACATTTACACAGACACACACATACACACACACGTAACAAGGGCTAATTGTAGTATAATGTAATACAATAAATATATTTGTCATTTAAATGGATTTTATTCATATGTTTTATTTTAAAGCGGGGTTGGGGGCGGGGTTGGGGGCGGGACTAGGTGGCGAGTAGATTTTTTGGTTGGGCGAGTAGATTTTTGGGTGATTTGTCGAACACTGTATATATTTATATAGATATTAGTATGTACCATTGACTTTTATACACCAAGTGCAATCCATTTCTGTGCGCTAAACAGTATTTTGGGGCTGGGCGCAGATGGAGAAATTTGAACTTAGTACACGAGTGCAATTGAAGTTTGACATGCGCCGAAACCCTCCACCCCTCCCCCCGCTCAGTTTGCGATGCTTAGTATATTGGCCTCAGTAGGTCTCTCCCTTCCACTTCAAAGTAACGTATTGACAACCAAAGGGGATCTGCTACAGTAGTTTTTGGTGATTTCATCAGTCCCACTTGGCAAATAGTATATTGGAGATTCAAAAAAAGAGAAAGCGCTCGTTAAAGTAACACATTCTTTGATATTTTTAATCGAAAACAATGATATTCTTCCAGTGTATTAGTCAAGCACCTTACAGTTCACAAATACACACTAGAGAGGGTTGGGGTTCCTTACAATGCATTGATCAAATAAATTGTAAGGAGCCCCAACCCTCTCTAACAGCGCGTCTGAAATCTGCATTGTAAGGAATCCCAACTTTCTCTAATAGCGCGTCTGAGATCAGATGCATTCAAAGGAGCCCCAACCCTCTCTAATAGCGCGTCTGAGATCAGATGCATTGTAAGGAACCCCAACCCTCTCTAATTGTGACCCTTGCACTCACCACGAACAAGGCGGACCCCCGGTACTGAGGTGGGAAAGTAGAAACTGCGCACCCACAGCAGTGGAGGCACGCCTGGATTGTCAGCGTAGCCGGGTCGGGGTTGGAGAGAGAGGGTAGTCCAGATACTTGCCGCGGTCATGGGGAGGAGCCAGTAACGGTAGATGTCCGTTGTGCCGAGGTCGAGGGTTGGAGCTGGTGGGTTAAAAGAATGTCCTATATCCGTGGTCAGGGATGGAGAGATGCAGGTAGTCGAGGGCAAGCTGGGGTCGTTATACAGAGAGCGTCCAAGAGTCTAGCCGTGTCGGTACACATGAGGTCAAACTGAAAGCAAGAGAGGCAAGGCGCAAGGCACAGCAGGAATGTAGGAACACAAGGCTACTATGGTCTATGCTCAGCAATGTGTAACTGAGCAAGCAGAGATTAAATAGGAGGACTGGAGCAATGAAAGTGAGAGGCGGAACGGAGGTGTGGCCCCGCGGGAGCTGTGATTGGACGCAGAGCGCAGGAGACAGGTGGGCATTGTTACGGGTGTTGTGTCGCAGCTGGGGAGTGGTGCACGATCGTCCCGTGAGCGCGCCGCGCGTGAGTGACACGTGACACGAACGGGGGGTGGGACCAAGCTCCGTAGAGATGTTTGAAAACCTGTGTGCGCGCGCTTTTGTTGCCGGTCATTTGATTAGATGAGTTATTAAAAGCAAATTGTGTAGTTACTGTACCCTCTCTCCAGTTCATTTATTTTTTCGTTCCGGTTGTGCATCGCACATTTTTCACTTTGTACTATCTCCCTAGCGAACAAGACACCAAAAGGTGCCCTGCAGCAACCCACAGGAGCAGGATTGAACTGATGCACCCTTTGGTTTCATAATCTCCTTTGGTGTCATCCAAAATGGCCTGGCGAAGAGTTTTTCCGTAGAGTCGCTTGTAATGAACTTTGTTATTATTGAGGATAGAGTCTATGATATTGGCCGACTAGCAAGTCTACAGTTATTGATTTAAAAAGTTAACTAGGTGCCATTCCATGTGAACATTTACAGCTGATTTGTGATAGCTCAATAACAGAGCAGAACCAGCTAGGCGCCATCTTTTCTACATGTATATACTGTAAACCCCTAGACTGATCATTTACACCATTTATAAGTGGAGTTGGTAAGGATACCTCTCTATTTATGAGACAAAGGCTTGGACATTACTGTAGTGTTTTTGATTTAAACAAACAGGGCCCAAAATCTACTGTTGGGATTGTTTTTTGGAGCCCCAGATTTGGTCTTTGGACTTGTTTTTGTCATAGTTTATAGACTGCTTGTTCACTGGATTGATTGTACTTAATATGTCATACCAAAATATTACACAACATATGAATTTATAGTCACAAATACATTTTGCGAGAGTGTACGCAACAGCTCTACTCTGGGGGCCATGATGTTCACTTTTAAATGTCACATCTTCTTTAATATACACTAATGCAACATAGAGCGCTCCCAGGTGGTATCGAATTGGTCTAACTGCATCAATACGAGGCTCCCAACATGTTTCACAGACTCTCTTTAGTGTTAAATTGGGTAAGGATTTTAAAAGAATGATTTATCTGTTGGTGGACCTGGGGAAGAAATTATACAACGGTTGAATTAAGCCCAAAAATTAAATGGCACCTATATTGGGTTTGGCAGTGTTGTTAACCACTAGGTTCAAATAATGAGAACTACATGGTACATAAAACGCACGTGGGTTCATGTTCAACATGTCTTTGAACTCCATTATGCTTTCCCCGCATATTTGCAGCATTGTCATAGCTTTGGCCCTGCATATTTTCTACATTTATATTGAGATCCAATAGTTCCTTTATTATCCAATCACTTAAGATGATGTCATTTCTGCCAAAAAATAAAATGGAAGCCATCACATGGTACATCCACCAATTAGATTGGTGGATATATCATTTGTCAGTCAAATGTGATGTCACAGGCCTTATATAAGGTCTGTCATGTCTTATTTGACCCTAAGAAGCCGTCTGATCAACATCTCCCGGACCTGTGAAGAAGAAAAAACTACTCACCCGGGCCCACTCTTCCAGCAACTGAGGATCATGGACCCACCCTCCCCATGGCTTTCTTTCACCCCCCCTCCCCATGTCTCTTTCATCCCCCCATGTCTCTCTATCGCCTCCCTCCCCATGTCTCTTTCACCCCTCTCCCCATGTCTCTTTTTCACGCCCCACCCCATGGCTCTCTTTCACCCCCCTCTCTATGTCTCTTGCACCCCCTCCCCGTGTTTCTCTATCATCCCCCCCCTCCAAATGTCTCTCTATCACCCCCCCTCTAAATGTCTCTCGATCACCTCCCCATGTCTCTTTCACCCTCCCCTCCCAATGTCTCTTCACCCCTGCTCCCATGTCTCTTCACCCCTGCTCCCCATGTCTCTTTACCCCTGTTCCCATGTCTCTTCAACGCCGCTCCCCATGACTCTTTCACCCACTCCCCATGTCTCTTTCACCCACTCCCCATGTCTCTTTCACCCCTCCCCATGTCTCTCTTTTAAACCCATTCCCATGTCTCTATATCACCCCCTACCTATGTCTCTCTTTCACCCTCCTCCCCTCGCCATGTCTCTTTCACCCCCCTCCCCTCACCATGTCTCTCCTTCACCCCCCTCCCCTCGCCATGACTCTCACCCCTCCACCTTCCTTCCACATGTCATAAACTCACACACACACTCACACTTAACAATTCTTGGTATATCTATAGAGGGTATTACTGTGCATCTGTATTATTTTTTAGTATAATGCTACTAGTAGTAGTACTTTTTTTTAAACAACTCTGAATTAAAATTTTAATGTATCATAATGTAACAATCATTTTTTGTTTCTATAGCAACCATTTACAAAGTCACATCCCCTTCCTATTTTGAAACAGGCTCTGGCAACCCCCCCCCCCCCTTTTTTTGAACACTGCCCTCTCCCTAGCTGTGCAAAACTCAATTGTATCCAGTGACTGCCTGGTCACATGATCACCCCAGAGAACTTTGCATTTTTGGTCCTCTTCTGCTGCACTGGCAACCATTTAGTCAACCCCCGAGCCGAATCTTCACCGATCAATCGCAACTTAGCTAATTACTTATCAATGTGTGGATTGTATTGATGCACATATCAAAGGGATTTTTTTTTTTTAAACGACAGCTTGGACTGCTGCTTTAAAGGTGGGCAGAGTAAGTTTGGAAACGGGGAGGAGTCACAGACCTCCAAACAATTTAAATCTGCGCACACAAACCCATGTAAACTCAACCCCAGACCCACCTCACCATATATATTTGTCTTAAGGAGTGCTACTGGGTATGTGACATTGTACAGTATAAACACAAGGAAGAGAAGCCCAATGCAACATGATCCTCCGCCGACTTAAATTTAACATGTCAAAAACAGAACTCCTTATATTTCATGCCAAACCTGGCCCTACTACCACCTTCCACATTACTGTTGGAAGAACTACTATACATGCAGTAGCCCAAGCACGCTGCCCTGGGGGTCACAGACTCCTCTCTCACATTCAAAAGGTAGCTAAACCTGTCGTTTTTTCTTCCGCAAGATACGCCCTTCCACTGTTGCTCGACAGCTAAAACTCTGACACAGACCCTCATTCTCTACCATCTCAAATACTGGAACCTTCTGCTGTCCGGTCTTACTGCCTCTCACCTGTCTCCCCTACAATCTATCCTAAACGCTGCTGCCAGAATCACTCTACTCTTTCCTAAATCTGTCTCAGCATCTCCCCTGCTGAAATCCCTCTCCTGGCTTCCTATCAAATCCCGTATCTCACACTCAATTCTCCTCCTCACTTTTAAAGCTTTACACTCTTCTGCCCCTCCTTACAGCTCAGCTCTAATTTCTCGCTATGAACCATCCCGACTCTTGCGATCCGCCCAATGATGTCTTCTATCTACCCCTTTTGTATCTAAAGCCCTCTCTCGCCTTAAACCTTTCTCACTGACTGCCCTCACCTCTGGAGTGCCCTTCCCATCAATACCCGACTAGCACCTTCTCTATCCACCTTTAAGACCCACATTCTAACACATCTGCTTAAAGAAGCATGTGAGTAGCTCCGAGGCTGATACTATAGACCGCATACAAAAAGCTTGGCCCATTGCAGACGCACTTACCAGAACGCCGTCCTACTGTCTCTGTATGTTCTACCTACCAATTAGATTGTAAGCTCTTCAGAGCAGGGACTCCTTTTCCTAAATGTTACTTTTATGTCTGAAGCACTTATTCCCATGATCTGTTATTTGTATTATTTATATGATTGTCACGTGTATTACTGCGGTGAAGCGCTTTCTACATAAATGGCGCTATATAAATAAAGACATACAGTACATACATACATACAACATACAACATGACAAAGCATATAGTTAAATATTTATCTGTTTCTCTCTCATAAGTGGGGTCCGACTTACTTATCTCTCTCTCTCTCTCTCTCTCTCTCTCTCTCTCTCTCTCTCTCTCTCTCTCTCTTATCATCAAGAGGGTAATCTAAAGTTAATTTGCAGAATTTCAATAACCCTTGGCATTTGTAAATAGTTTCTTTAGTAAATAAAGAGTTCAATTGAAAATAGATACATTTTATTGAAGAGTTTTAAATATATTCTTAGTAAAATATGTTACAAACTGACTTATAAATATAAATCTTATTTACAGATAGTCACAGAGCTTGGCATCAGTTACAGATTAGTCAGGGTTTTTTTTTGTTTTTTTAGGGCTTAAGTATCTCATGGGGGAAATAAGTCTGGATGGTGGGTATCCGTAACGTTTAGAGATGTTATGATCCTTCTGCCTCTGAACAAAGCACTGTAGCCTCCCCTTGGAGGTATGTTGACAGGCTTACTCCCTCTCCAGTTGTGATTTCCTTTTCATAGCCTCTCTCTCCTCTCTCTGTTCTGGTGGAATAGGTATGGAAACCTCAAGCTCTTGGAGAGGCTGTTGACAGAAGGATGGAGTGAAGTTGTCCACTCTGCTGGGTACATTGATAGGAAGCTGCAGGTTAGAAAGCTGGTGCTTCTGGTTGAAAGGAGCTTGAATGGGGATAGTGGTTTGGCTGACCTTTTTAATGCATGTCACTGCAGCTTTCCGTTCTATGGATATCACTGGGAAGTGTTTGGGATTCTCTATAACTGAAGCTTTGTTTTCCCCACGTTGTTTGATTTCACTGGTTTTAATGTCAGGTCTTGTGTACTCATGTATTTTAAATAGCCTAGGCCTGGCATTAATACCGACACCTTTAATTCCAGAAATACTGTCCTGTTTTTTGGCCATGAACCTTTTAATCGCATCAGTAAGAGACCACTGAACATGAGAAGCAGAAGTCTGGCTTTGGCGTCCTTGCATTGGTCCAAGCTTATTTCCAAGTGTAATGGATTCTGCGGGTGCCCCTGGACCTGTGGGACCTGCTTTTTTACCCAATGGGTGAAATACTTGAACAGAGTTAATCATTTGGAGGCTGAGGTTGCTGTGATGGGCTTTCACCTTTCCTTGTTCAGAAGGTTCCAATGACTTCTTGCCCTTCCCAAGAACTTCTGAATTCACTCCAGGCTGATTAGCACTTTTTCTTTTGAGAGCTTTGGGGTTATTATCAGTACCACAAGCCAGCGCTTGCTCAAAACTGAAAACGCTGGTCTGGTTCTTTGTTTTCTTCACTAGCTGCTTAATATTGCTGTTCTGTTTACGTTTGATCCCCATCTCTTGAGGTGTCTTCCGCTCAGAACTATGAGTAACTGCAGGAGACTTTGCATCTTTACATTTGATCCCCATCTCCTGAGGTGTCTTCCGCTCAGGACTATGAGTAACAGCAGGTGTTTTTGCATATTTACGTTTGATCCCGATCTCCTGAGGTGTCTTCCGCTCAGGACAATGAGTAACTGCTGGAGTCTTTGCATTTTTAAGTTTGATCCCCATCTCCTGAGGTGTCTTCCGCTCAGGACTATGAGTAACTGCAGGAGTTTTTGCATATTTACGTTTGATCCCCATCTCCTGAGGTGTCTTCCGCTCAGGACTATGAGTAACTGCAGGAGTCTTTGCATCTTTACGTTTGATCCCTATCTCCTGAGTTTTCTTCAGTTTAGGATTAATATGAGTAACAGCAGGTGTCTTTGCATCCATTGTACCTTCACGGCTTTGCTGCATCTTTTCAGATACCTTATTGGAAATGTGGGCACCTGAGAGACAAACACGTTTCATCTTTTTTAACAGAACAGCCTCGTCACCAGATTGTGGGCCATGGGGTGACTTCCCTGGTATAGGAGCAGAAGAATGATTTACTGGCTTTGACATTGGTTTTACCTTCTTTTGCAGTGCAGTTTGAGGGACTTGATCCTTTGCAGCTGAATAAAGGATCTTTTTCTTCTTTGTTTCCACTTTGGAGCACTTTGGTACCCCCTCAGACTTTGACGGACACTCAGTCTTCACTGAACTCAGCACGTTATTACGAACCTTCTGAGCAATATGTGAGGGGGCCTTCACCTCTGAAGATCTCTTCGCCATATCTTTTAACCCACCCCTTTTCCACACTGGCACATATAACTCTTTGTTGCTTTGCACATCAATATGTAACTTTGAGAGGTGGCTCAGCTTCCGAGCTGGTTGAGTTGGGTACATTAGAGGTGGTTCACTTTTTTCATTAGCAGCAAGCTGAACTGCTCCTTGTGTAATTAAACTGGCCTGGGAAATATGTTGGGCTCCAAGCGAGGTCTGACACACTGTAACAAAATCAAAAAGGAGAAATAATCAATTATCATAAATACCAACACATTGTACATAATAACACAAAGGAAGAAAAGCAAACACATGCTTAATCCCTTCAGTATTGGCGAGGACTACATACTGTAGAGTTCTATATATTTGTAACACTACAGTGGCGAATGACCGTAATTAAAGATCTTTATAACAGGTAATGGTATCGGTCAAGGAGAAGATTTTGAACAATGATTAGTAAAGATTCTCCATATCTCACCTTGTAAGGTCTGCATTCCTCTAAGGGGTATGAATGGTGGCTGCTGAAGTTGTGCATACTGGGTGGCCATTATACAAGGCCCTATTGTAGCACGTCTTTCCAAATGTGTGTTGGGACGGAAAGTAACAGGCTGCGTTGTGGCTTCTCCCCTAACCTGTCCTGCAAATCCTGTGTATCCTCCTGTAGCAGTGTGGTAGAATCCTCCGTTCATGTCCGATACACGAGGGTAAGCGCGTGTTGCCTGTGGGATCTGCTGTAGATACATTGGTGTTCCTGCAGACCCTTGTTGCAAAATCATGCCTTGGGCCCCATGTCTGTAGACTTCTGTATTCCTCCCTACTGGGTGGAAGCTGTTGCTCCATGAAGGGTAAGCAGTGGTGACTGCAGGAGCACTGCAGGTCGGTGGAGGGTTCACAGCAGAGGAATTTAAAAACTGATCTGTAAGGAAGAAAGGTAAAAGTGAAGGGCCAGAAAAGCACAATCAAGGCACATTTCTTTAACACACGGGGACTCAACTCCAGTCATCAAACCCCCCACAATAGGTCAACTTTTCAGGATATTCCAGCTTTAGCACAGGTGGCCCAATCACTCAATCAGCCTCTGATTGAGTCACCTGTGCTGAAGCAGGGACTGATTGAGCGAGCTGTGCTGAAGCAGGGACGGATTGAGCCACCTCCGCTGAAGCTGGGATATCCTGAAAGCCTGACTTTGGGGGGTTAGGACTGCTTTAACAGACCTGCTAAAAGATATTCTTGATATCAAATACATATGAAATACATAGAGATGCTCACTTGGCTTGGTATTTTTATTTTGCCTTTAAAATATTTGGGGTTTTGGTTCTGGTTTTGAATAAAGTTTTTGGTGGTCTTTGTTTTGTTATGAATAGCAAGCACTAACAGGGATAATGGCTTGCTGGGAAAACACATTTATTTGATTATCAATGTTACATACCACTACTCTGATCAATAGTGGTCAGAAGTTTCAATATTTAAATACATTTTTAAGCAAGCTCCATGATTGCCTTCTATAGCATTGCTATGTATTGAAACACCAGAGCACCCGTACATTTTAGCTCAATATATGGGGTTTAATCTATAAATATATATATAGATATATATTTATACATATACATATACATATATGATGTGTTGGGATGTAACACAGACAGAAAACTATTTCTAGGTAGTTTTCAACACAAAGTGGCAACTGGCATATAAAACTTGTGCAGTCCATCACCTGCTTTCATGTCCACCTATGAACACAATGACAAATATAGATGTACCATAGCTTTCGGAACTGGATCTTTAAAAATAAAAATAAAAACATAAAAATTGCCTGTTCCTACTGTAGTATTTTGTGGTAATATTATGGTGTGGTATTCTGAGACGTCTGGTATATTGAGGTATCTGGAGGAGCACTCAGGTCAGCTATATCTGTAAATCAAGTGGCAGATTCTGCCCTCGTTTTGTGGCTTTGTCTTTTTTGGGGCCTTTGTATTACTGTAGAGTAGTGGTTTCCAACCTTTTTTTGGTTAAGGAACCATATGTGAAATTCTGAGGGACCCCAACCCTCTCTAACAACGAGTCTAAGATGAGATGCTTTGTAATATACCCCAACCCTATCTAATAGTGCGTCTGAGATCAGATGAAGTGTGAGGAACCCCAATCCTCTCTAATAGCGCTTCTGAGATCAGATGCATTGTAAGGAGCCCCAACCCTCTCTAATAGCGCGTCTGAGATCAGATGCATTGTAAGGAACCCCAACCCTCTCCAATAGCGCGTTTGAGATAAGATGCATTGTACTGTAAATTCTTCTGTATTAAGTACAATTTTAAAATGACCTAAAAATTACAGCGAACCCTTTAGGGATGCCCGGGGAATCCTAGGGTTCCTAGGATCCGTGGTTGAAAAACACTGCTGTAGACAATAATTTAAGGATATGGCTGAAAGTAGTCGAACATTACACCCCACGGTGTAGAATTGGTCCAATAGTTATTGACCTAAACTTAGGGCAAGGAAAAAGCATGCCTTATACATAACTAATCCTACTGTATACACTAAGGTTCCTGTGTCTTTTTTTACTATCCCATAGATCCCATAGACGTTTGCCGCTTTGACATTTATGTATACAGTACATGTGTTCTTTTCTATACATTACTGTTCAAATCATTTAAGATTTTGAATTACAAGCCAGATATAAAAGTAAATACAATAAAACAAATATGTGTGTATGTATCTATAATAAATCAGTTTTGACATTTATAAAAAAAAATATTATCCAATTAAGGCCAGGTACCTAACCCCCCTGGGTGTTGTCTACCTCCGTCCCTCCCCCCCCGCCCCCCACCCCATCCGTCTTCTTTCTCCCATCCATTGATAGGAGTCATGTTATCTGTTCTGTACCCCATAAAACATTGTGAAAGTAAACAGTTCAGAAATATAGATATTATCCATTTCTTTTTGGGTATGTAAAGGTCACGTTGCTTCCTACCTGCCATGATACAGAGTTAAGGTGGAGATAATTAGTCTCTCTGTACAGCGCCACTCTTTTCCTATCTCTGAGATGTCCACAAAACTAACGGTTTCCTTCGGGAACTAATTCAAGTCACGCACAAACAAGTTTACATTTGTGTATTTATCTCAGTCTCTAAGGCCATTCCATGATGTCATTACAGAACACTGCTGCTGGCATCTCCTAGGAGGCTCAATGATACTGTCTCGTGATGTCATAATAGAGAAATCAGCTACTGTTGACATTTAATTTCAAGTGGTTGAGAAGTGGTTAACTTGAGTAGCAGTCATAAAAATCACAGCTACTGTGATACATTGTATTACATACATTGGGTGACACAAGTACACATATGGACAGTGCCACTGACAGCAGTGGGATCAACATACTGTATCACTGGGTTCAAATGCATTGACTTCATGGCAAGATAAAGTATCACAGATTATAATGAGATGTATCACAGTCTGCGTCTCTGCCCCAGCATGCACCTTGGGGAGAGTCAGTAGGAGGAGTTGGGGAGGAGTTACATGGCACACAGATTATAATGAGATGTATCACAGTCTGCGTCTCTGCCCCAGCTTGCACCTTGGGGAGAGTCAGTAGAAGGAGTTGGGGGGAGTTACATGGTGCACAGATTATAATCAGATGTATCACATTCTGCGTCTCTGCCCCAATTTGCTCCTTGGGGAGAGTGAGTAGGATGAGTTGGGGGCAGTTACATGGTGCACAGATTAAAATGAGATGCGTCACAAGTTGCATTTCTCTGATACTTTTTTTTAACCTTTTATTTGCCCAAAACAATCCTCCATATCTGAAGTGCCATAAGTCTAACATACCGCGTCAGAAGTAAGAAACTGTTCTTACAGTATATATGCTGCGGCTCTGCTCCAAAAAATAGAGCCATGCGTCTAAACACAACTACTCTATGTTGCTGCATAGACCTTTTATGTCTAATTCCAGCACTGGGGAAGTGTTCAACTCCATTCAAGGGCAGTCTAAACTAAACTACTACTTTGGTACAGCACTGCACTTTGCTTTAATGCTTCAGACATACACATTATGGGCTTTGAATGGGTCCCCCTGCTTATTTGTGGGGGGATAGAGATGAGTCTTTTACAATGAGAGTGCTACTGGATCTATGTTCTATATACAGTGACACCTCGCAGCCTTAATTACAATTTATTTTGGGATGTTTTTTGTCAGTACACTAAAACCTCCTCTTGGATAGACACAGGGGGATATTCTAGTAGCTGGGAGTTGTGCAAAAGCGTGCAGAAAGAGCCTTATCCGATTGGATTTCTAGAACAGCGGTGCGCAAACTGGGGGGCGTGACCCCCACGCGGGGCGCAAGACTGCCGTCTGGGGGGCGTGGGGTTTACAGAGGCCCCGCGCGCTTCCCGAAGGCACTTAAATTAAGTGCCGGGGGAGCTGCAGGGCCTCTGTAAACCTTCACTTACCTAGGCTCCGGCGGCTTCCTTCCTGCGTCGCCATGGCAACGCGGCATCAAAATGACGCTGTGAGGTCATGTGACGTCACGTTACTAGGGCAACGTGACGTCATGACGCCGGAGCGCAGGTGAATGGGGGTTATGCTTTAGATATTGTGAAGCGGGGGCATCCAGACACTGATTAAGGGGTGCAGGAAACTAGTCATTCACACCTGGCTTTTATTTCTAGATCGACATTTACACAGACACACACACACACACACACACGTAACAAGGGCTAATTGTAGTATAATGTAATACAATAAATATATTTGTCATTTAAATGGATTTTATTCATATGTTTTATTTTAAAGCGGGGTTGGGGGCGGGGTTGGGGGCGGGACTAGGGGCGGGGTTGGGGGCGGGACTAGGTGGCGAGTAGATTTTTTGGTTGGGCGAGTAGATTTTTGGGTGATTTGTCGAACACTGTATATATTTATATAGATATTAGTATGTACCATTGACTTTTATACACCAAGTGCAATCCATTTCTGTGCGCTAAACAGTATTTTGGGGCTGGGCGCAGATGGAGAAATTTGAACTTAGTACACGAGTGCAATTGAAGTTTGACATGCGCCGAAACCCTCCACCCCTCCCCCCGCTCAGTTTGCGATGCTTAGTATATTGGCCTCAGTAGGTCTCTCCCTTCCACTTCAAAGTAACGTATTGACAACCAAAGGGGACCTGCTACAGTAGTTTTTGGTGATTTCATCAGTCCCACTTGGCAAATAGTATATTGGAGATTCAAAAAAAGAGAAAGCGCTCGTTAAAGTAACACATTCTTTGATATTTTTAATCGAAAACAATGATATTCTTCCAGTGTATTAGTGAAGCACCTTACAGTTCACAAATACACACTAGAGAGGGTTGGGGTTCCTTACAATGCATTGATCAAATACATTGTAAGGAGCCCCAACCCTCTCTAACAGCGTGTCTGAAATCTGCATTGTAAGGAATCCCAACTTTCTCTAATAGCGCGTCTGAGATCAGATGCATTCAAAGGAGCCCCAACCCTCTCTAATAGCGCGTCTGAGATCAGATGCATTGTAAGGAACCCCAACCCTCTCTAATTGTGACCCTTGCACTCACCACGAACAAGGCGGACCCCCGGTACTGAGGTGGGAAAGTAGAAACTGCGCACCCACAGCAGTGGAGGCACGCCTGGATTGTCAGCGTAGCCGGGTCGGAGTTGGAGAGAGAGGGTAGTCCAGATACTTGCCGCGGTCATGGGGAGGAGCCAGTAACGGTAGATGTCCGTTGTGCCGAGGTCGAGGGTTGGAGCTGGTGGGTTAAAAGAATGTCCTATATCCGTGGTCAGGGATGGAGAGATGCAGGTAGTCGAGGGCAAGCTGGGGTCGTTATACAGAGAGCGTCCAAGAGTCTAGCCGTGTCGGTACACATGAGGTCAAACTGAAAGCAAGAGAGGCAAGGCGCAAGGCAAGGCAGGAATGTAGGAACACAAGGCTACTATGGTCTATGCTCAGCAATGTGTAACTGAGCAAGCAGAGATTAAATAGGAGGACTGGAGCAATGAAAGTGAGAGGCGGAATGGAGGTGTGGCCCCGCGGGAGCTGTGATTGGACGCAGAGCGCAGGAGACAGGTGGGCATTGTTACGGGTGTTGTGTCGCAGCTGGGGAGTGGTGCACGATCGTCCCGTGAGCGCGCCGCGCGTGAGTGACACGTGACACGAACGGGGGGTGGGACCAAGCTCCATAGAGATGTTTGAAAACCTCTGTGTGCGCGCGCTTTTGTTGCCGGTCATTTGATTAGATGAGTTATTAAAAGCAAATTGTGTAGTTACTGTACACTCTCTCCAGTTCATTTATTTTTTCGTTCCGGTTGTGCATCGCACATTTTTCACTTTGTACTATCTCCCTAGCGAACAACACACCAAAAGGTGCCCTGCAGCAACCCACAGGAGCAGGATTGAACTGATGCACCCTTTGGTTTCATAATCTCCTTTGGTGTCATCCAAAATGGCCTGGCGAAGAGTTTTTCCGTAGAGTCGCTTGTAATGAACTTTGTTATTATTGAGGATAGAGTCTATGATATTGGCCGACTAGCAAGTCTACAGTTATTGATTTAAAAAGTTAACTAGGTGCCATTCCATGTGAACATTTACAGCTGATTTGTGATAGCTCAATAACAGAGCAGAACCAGCTAGGCGCCATCTTTTCTACATGTATATACTGTAAACCCCTAGACTGATCATTTACACCATTTATAAGTGGAGTTGGTAAGGATACCTCTCTATTTATGAGACAAAGGCTTGGACATTACTGTAGTGTTTTTGATTTAAACAAACAGGGCCCAAAATCTACTGTTGGGATTGTTTTTTGGAGCCCCAGATTTGGTCTTTGGACTTGTTTTTGTCATAGTTTATAGACTGCTTGTTCACTGGATTGATTGTACTTAATATGTCATACCAAAATATTACACAACATATGAATTTATAGTCACAAATACATTTTGCGAGAGTGTACGCAACAGCTCTACTCTGGGGGCCATGATGTTCACTTTTAAATGTCACATCTTCTTTAATATACACTAATGCAACATAGAGCGCTCCCAGGTGGTATCGAATTGGTCTAACTGCATCAATACGAGGCTCCCAACATGTTTCACAGACTCTCTTTAGTGTTAAATTGGGTAAGGATTTTAAAAGAATGATTTATCTGTTGGTGGACCTGGGGAAGAAATTATACAACGGTTGAATTAAGCCCAAAAATTAAATGGCACCTATATTGGGTTTGGCAGTGTTGTTAACCACTAGGTTCAAATAATGAGAACTACATGGTACATAAAACGCACGTGGGTTCATGTTCAACATGTCTTTGAACTCCATTATGCTTTCCCCGCATATTTGCAGCATTGTCATAGCTTTGGCCCTGCATATTTTCTACATTTATATTGAGATCCAATAGTTCCTTTATTATCCAATCACTTCAGATGATGTCATTTCTGCCAAAAAATAAAATGGAAGCCATCACATGGTACATCCACCAATTAGATTGGTGGATATATCATTTGTCAGTCAAATGTGATGTCACAGGCCTTATATAAGGTCTGTCATGTCTTATTTGACCCTAAGAAGCCGTCTGATCAACATCTCCCGGACCTGTGAAGAAGAAAAAACTACTCACCCGGGCCCACTCTTCCAGCAACTGAGGATCATGGACCCACCCTCCCCATGGCTTTCTTTCACCCCCCCTCCCCATGTCTCTTTCATCCCCCCATGTCTCTCTATCGCCTCCCTCCCCATGTCTCTTTCACCCCTCTCCCCATGTCTCTTTTTCACGCCCCACCCCATGGCTCTCTTTCACCCCCCTCTCTATGTCTCTTGCACCCCCTCCCCGTGTTTCTCTATCATCCCCCCCCTCCAAATGTCTCTCTATCACCCCCCCTCTAAATGTCTCTCGATCACCTCCCCATGTCTCTTTCACCCTCCCCTCCCAATGTCTCTTCACCCCTGCTCCCATGTCTCTTCACCCCTGCTCCCCATGTCTCTTTACCCCTGTTCCCATGTCTCTTCACCGCCGCTCCCCATGACTCTTTCACCCACTCCCCATGTCTCTTTCACCCACTCCCCATGTCTCTTTCACCCCTCCCCATGTCTCTCTTTTAAACCCATTCCCATGTCTCTATATCACCCCCTACCTATGTCTCTCTTTCACCCTCCTCCCCTCGCCATGTCTCTTTCACCCCCCTCCCCTCACCATGTCTCTCCTTCACCCCCCTCCCCTCGCCATGACTCTCACCCCTCCACCTTCCTTCCACATGTCATAAACTCACACACACACTCACACTTAACAATTCTTGGTATATCTATAGAGGGTATTACTGTGCATCTGTATTATTTTTTAGTATAATGCTACTAGTAGTAGTACTTTTTTTTAAACAACTCTGAATTAAAATTTTAATGTATCATAATGTAACAATCATTTTTTGTTTCTATAGCAACCATTTACAAAGTCACATCCCCTTCCTATTTTGAAACAGGCTCTGGCAACCCCCCCCCCCCTTTTTTTGAACACTGCCCTCTCCCTAGCTGTGCAAAACTCAATTGTATCCAGTGACTGCCTGGTCACATGATCACCCCAGAGAACTTTGCATTTTTGGTCCTCTTCTGCTGCACTGGCAACCATTTAGTCAACCGCCGAGCCGAATCTTCACCGATCAATCGCAACTTAGCTAATTACTTATCAATGTGTGGATTGTATTGATGCACATATCAAAGGGATTTTTTTTTTTTAAACGACAGCTTGGACTGCTGCTTTAAAGGTGGGCAGAGTAAGTTTGGAAACGGGGAGGAGTCACAGACCTCCAAACAATTTAAATCTGCGCACACAAACCCATGTAAACTCAACCCCAGACCCACCTCACCATATATATTTGTCTTAAGGAGTGCTACTGGGTATGTGACATTGTACAGTATAAACACAAGGAAGAGAAGCCCAATGCAACATGATCCTCCGCCGACTTAAATTTAACATGTCAAAAACAGAACTCCTTATATTTCATGCCAAACCTGGCCCTACTACCACCTTCCACATTACTGTTGGAAGAACTACTATACATGCAGTAGCCCAAGCACGCTGCCCTGGGGGTCACAGACTCCTCTCTCACATTCAAAAGGTAGCTAAACCTGTCGTTTTTTCTTCCGCAAGATACACCCTTCCACTGTTGCTCGACAGCTAAAACTCTGACACAGACCCTCATTCTCTACCATCTCAAATACTGGAACCTTCTGCTGTCCGGTCTTACTGCCTCTCACCTGTCTCCCCTACAATCTATCCTAAACGCTGCTGCCAGAATCACTCTACTCTTTCCTAAATCTGTCTCAGCGTCTCCCCTGCTGAAATCCCTCTCCTGGCTTCCTATCAAATCCCGTATCTCACACTCAATTCTCCTCCTCACTTTTAAAGCTTTACACTCTTCTGCCCCTCCTTACAGCTCAGCTCTAATTTCTCGCTATGCACCATCCCGACTCTTGCGATCCGCCCAATGATGTCTTCTATCTACCCCTTTTGTATCTAAAGCCCTCTCTCGCCTTAAACCTTTCTCACTGACTGCCCTCACCTCTGGAATGCCCTTCCCATCAATACCCGACTAGCACCTTCTCTATCCACCTTTAAGACCCACATTCTAACACATCTGCTTAAAGAAGCATGTGAGTAGCTCCGAGGCTGATACTATAGACCGCATACAAAAAGCTTGGCCCATTGCAGACGCACTTACCAGAACGCCGTCCTACTGTCTCTGTATGTTCTACCTACCAATTAGATTGTAAGCTCTTCAGAGCAGGGACTCCTTTTCCTAAATGTTACTTTTATGTCTGAAGCACTTATTCCCATGATCTGTTATTTGTATTATTTATATGATTGTCACGTGTATTACTGCGGTGAAGCGCTTTCTACATAAATGGCGCTATATAAATAAAGACATACAGTACATACATATATACAACATACAACATGACAAAGCATATAGTTAAATATTTATCTGTTTCTCTCTCATAAGTGGGGTCCGACTTACTTATCTCTCTCTCTCTCTCTCTCTCTCTCTCTCTCTCTCTCTCTCTCTCTCTCTCTCTCTCTCTCTCTCTCGTATCATCAAGAGGGTAATCTAAAGTTAATTTGCAGAATTTCAATAACCCTTGGCATTTGTAAATAGTTTCTTTAGTAAATAAAGAGTTCAATTGAAAATAGATACATTTTATTGAAGAGTTTTAAATATATTCTTAGTAAAATATGTTACAAACTGACTTATAAATATAAATCTTATTTACAGATAGTCACAGAGCTTGGCATCAGTTACAGATTAGTCAGGGTTTTTTTTTGTTTTTTTAGGGCTTAAGTATCTCATGGGGGAAATAAGTCTGGATGGTGGGTATCCGTAACGTTTAGAGATGTTATGATCCTTCTGCCTCTGAACAAAGCACTGTAACCTCCCCTTGGAGGTATGTTGACAGGCTTACTCCCTCTCCAGTTGTGATTTCCTTTTCATAGCCTCTCTCTCCTCTCTCTGTTCTGGTGGAATAGGTATGGAAACCTCAAGCTCTTGGAGAGGCTGTTGACAGAAGGATGGAGTGAAGTTGTCCACTCTGCTGGGTACATTGATAGGAAGCTGCAGGTTAGAAAGCTGGTGCTTCTGGTTGAAAGGAGCTTGAATGGGGATAGTGGTTTGGCTGACCTTTTTAATGCATGTCACTGCAGCTTTCCGTTCTATGGATATCACTGGGAAGTGTTTGGGATTCTCTATAACTGAAGCTTTGTTTTCCCCACGTTGTTTGATTTCACTGGTTTTAATGCCAGGAACTGGAATGGGGATAGTGGTTTGGCTGACCTTTTCAATGCATCTTACTGCAGCTTCCTGTTCTATGGATATCACTGGGAAGTGTTTGGGATTCTCTATAACTGAAGCTTTGTTTTCCCCATGTTGTTTGATTTCACTGGTTTTAATGTCAGGTCTTGTGTACTCATGTATTTTAAATAGCCTAGGCCTGGCATTAATACCGACACCTTTAATTCCAGAAATACTGTCCTGTTTTTTGGCCATGAACCTTTTAATCGCATCAGTAAGAGACCACTGAACATGAGAAGCAGAAGTCTGGCTTTGGCGTCCTTGCATTGGTCCAAGCTTATTTCCAAGTGTAATGGATTCTGCGGGTGCCCCTGGACCTGTGGGACCTGCTTTTTTACCCAATGGGTGAAATACTTGAACAGAGTTAATCATTTGGAGGCTGAGGTTGCTGTTATGGGCTTTCACCTTTCCTTGTTCAGAAGGTTCCAATGACTTCTTGCCCTTCCCAAGAACTTCTGAATTCACTCCAGGCTGATTAGCACTTTTTCTTTTGAGAGCTTTGGGGTTATTATCAGTACCACAAGCCAGCGCTTGCTCAAAACTGAAAACGCTGGTCTGGTTCTTTGTTTTCTTCACTAGCTGCTTAATATTGCTGTTCTGTTTACGTTTGATCCCCATCTCTTGAGGTGTCTTCCGCTCAGGACTATGAGTAACTGCAGGAGACTTTGCATCTTTACATTTGATCCCCATCTCCTGAGGTGTCTTCCGCTCAGGACTATGAGTAACAGCAGGTGTTTTTGCATATTTACGTTTGATCCCCATCTCCTGAGGTGTCTTCCGCTCAGGACTATGAGTAAGTGCAGGAGTTTTTGCATATTTACGTTTGATCCCCATCTCCTGAGGTGTCTTCCGCTCAGGACTATGAGTAACTGCAGGAGTCTTTGCATCTTTACGTTTGATCCCTATCTCCTGAGTTTTCTTCAGTTTAGGATTAATATGAGTAACAGCAGGTGTCTTTGCATCCATTGTACCTTCACGGCTTTGCTGCATCTTTTCAGATACCTTATTGGAAATGTGGGCACCTGAGAGACAAACACGTTTCATCTTTTTTAACAGAACAGCCTCGTCACCAGATTGTGGGCCATGGGGTGACTTCCCTGGTATAGGAGCAGAAGAATGATTTACTGGCTTTGACATTGGTTTTACCTTCTTTTGCAGTGCAGTTTGAGGGACTTGATCCTTTGCAGCTGAATAAAGGATCTTTTTCTTCTTTGTTTCCACTTTGGAGCACTTTGGTACCCCCTCAGACTTTGACGGACACTCAGTCTTCACTGAACTCAGCATGTTATTACTAACCTTCTGAGCAATATGTGAGGGGGCCTTCACCTCTGAAGATCTCTTCGCCATATCTTTTAACCCACCCCTTTTCCACACTGGCACATATAACTCTTTGTTGCTTTGCACATCAATATGTAACTTTGAGAGGTGGCTCAGCTTCCGAGCTGGTTTAGTTGGGTACATTAGAGTTGGTTCACTTTTTTCATTAGCAGCAAGCTGAACTGCTCCTTGTGTAATTAAACTGGCCTGGGAAATATGTTGGGCTCCAAGCGAGGTCTGACACACTGTAACAAAATCAAAAAGGAGAAATAATCAATTATCATAAATACCAACACATTGTACATAATAACACAAAGGAAGAAAAGCAAACACATGCTTAATCCCTTCAGTATTGGCGAGGACTACATACTGTAGAGTTCTATATATTTGTAACACTACAGTGGCGAATGACCGTAATTAAAGATCTTTATAACAGGTAATGGTATCGGTCAAGGAGAAGATTTTGAACAATGATTAGTAAAGATTCTCCATATCTCACCTTGTAAGGTCTGCATTCCTCTAAGGGGTATGAATGGTGGCTGCTGAAGTTGTGCATACTGGGTGGCCATTATACAAGGCCCTATTGTAGCACGTCTTTCCAAATGTGTGTTGGGACGGAAAGTAACAGGCTGCGTTGTGGCTTCTCCCCTAACCTGTCCTGCAAATCCTGTGTATCCTCCTGTAGCAGTGTGGTAGAATCCTCCGTTCATGTCCGATACACGAGGGTAAGCGCG
The DNA here is from genome assembly GCF_040206685.1 of Ascaphus truei. Classification (NCBI taxonomy): domain Eukaryota; kingdom Metazoa; phylum Chordata; class Amphibia; order Anura; family Ascaphidae; genus Ascaphus; species Ascaphus truei. Next base: position 202,575 of record NW_027456972.1, read on the forward strand.
TGTTGCCTGTGGGATCTGCTGTAGATACATTGGTGTTCCTGCAGACCCTTGTTGCAAAATCATGCCTTGGGCCCCATGTCTGTAGACTTCTGTATTCCTCCCTACTTGGTGGAAGCTGTTGCTCCATGAAGGGTAAGCAGTGGTGACTGCAGGAGCACTGCAGGTCGGTGGAGGGTTCACAGCAGAGGAATTTAAAAACTGATCTGTAAGGAAGAAAGGTAAAAGTGAAGGGCCAGAAAAGCACAATCAAGGCACATTTCTTTAACACACGGGGACTCAACTCCAGTCATCAAACCCCCCACAATAGGTCAACTTTTCAGGATATTCCAGCTTTAGCACAGGTGGCCCAATCACTCAATCAGCCTCTGATTGAGTCACCTGTGCTGAAGCAGGGACTGATTGAGCGAGCTGTGCTGAAGCAGGGACGGATTGAGCCACCTCCGCTGAAGCTGGGATATCCTGAAAGCCTGACTTTGGGGGGTTAGGACTGCTTTAACAGACCTGCTAAAAGATATTCTTGATATCAAATACATATGAAATACATAGAGATGCTCACTTGGCTTGGTATTTTTATTTTGCCTTTAAAATATTTGGGGTTTTGGTTCTGGTTTTGAATAAAGTTTTTGGTGGTCTTTGTTTTGTTATGAATAGCAAGCACTAACAGGGATAATGGCTTGCTGGGAAAACACATTTATTTGATTATCAATGTTACATACCACTACTCTGATCAATAGTGGTCAGAAGTTTCAATATTTAAATACATTTTTAAGCAAGCTCCATGATTGCCTTCTATAGCATTGCTATGTATTGAAACACCAGAGCACCCGTACATTTTAGCTCAATATATGGGGTTTAATCTATAAATATATATATAGATATATATTTATACATATACATATACATATATGATGTGTTGGGATGTAACACAGACAGAAAACTATTTCTAGGTAGTTTTCAACACAAAGTGGCAACTGGCATATAAAACTTGTGCAGTCCATCACCTGCTTTCATGTCCACCTATGAACACAATGACAAATATAGATGTACCATAGCTTTCGGAACTGGATCTTTAAAAATAAAAATAAAAACATAAAAATTGCCTGTTCCTACTGTAGTATTTTGTGGTAATATTATGGTGTGGTATTCTGAGACGTCTGGTATATTGAGGTATCTGGAGGAGCACTCAGGTCAGCTATATCTGTAAATCAAGTGGCAGATTCTGCCCTCGTTTTGTGGCTTTGTCTTTTTTGGGGCCTTTGTATTACTGTAGAGTAGTGGTTTCCAACCTTTTTTTGGTTAAGGAACCATATGTGAAATTCTGAGGGACCCCAACCCTCTCTAACAACGAGTCTAAGATGAGATGCATTGTAATATACCCCAACCCTATCTAATAGTGCGTCTGAGATCAGATGAAGTGTGAGGAACCCCAATCCTCTCTAATAGCGCTTCTGAGATCAGATGCATTGTAAGGAGCCCCAACCCTCTCTAATAGCGCGTCTGAGATCAGATGCATTGTAAGGAACCCCAACCCTATCCAATAGCGCGTTTGAGATAAGATGCATTGTACTGTAAATTCTTCTGTATTAAGTACAATTTTAAAATGACCTAAAAATTACAGCGAACCCTTTAGGGATGCCCGGGGAATCCTAGGGTTCCTAGGATCCGTGGTTGAAAAACACTGCTGTAGACAATAATTTAAGGATATGGCTGAAAGTAGTCGAACATTACACCCCACGGTGTAGAATTGGTCCAATAGTTATTGACCTAAACTTAGGGCAAGGAAAAAGCATGCCTTATACATAACTAATCCTACTGTATACACTAAGGTTCCTGTGTCTTTTTTTACTATCCCATAGATCCCATAGACGTTTGCCGCTTTGACATTTATGTATACAGTACATGTGTTCTTTTCTATACATTACTGTTCAAATCATTTAAGATTTTGAATTACAAGCCAGATATAAAAGTAAATACAATAAAACAAATATGTGTGTATGTATCTATAATAAATCAGTTTTGACATTTATAAAAAAAAATATTATCCAATTAAGGCCAGGTACCTAACCCCCCTGGGTGTTGTCTACCTCCGTCCCTCCCCCCCGCCCCCCACCCCATCCGTCTTCTTTCTCCCATCCATTGATAGGAGTCATGTTATCTGTTCTGTACCCCATAAAACATTGTGAAAGTAAACAGTTCAGAAATATAGATATTATCCATTTCTTTTTGGGTATGTAAAGGTCACGTTGCTTCCTACCTGCCATGATACAGAGTTAAGGTGGAGATAATTAGTCTCTCTGTACAGCGCCACTCTTTTCCTATCTCTGAGATGTCCACAAAACTAACGGTTTCCTTCGGGAACTAATTCAAGTCACGCACAAACAAGTTTACATTTGTGTATTTATCTCAGTCTCTAAGGCGATTCCATGATGTCATTACAGAACACTGCTGCTGGCATCTCCTAGGAGGCTCAATGATACTGTCTCATGATGTCATAATAGAGAAATCAGCTACTGTTGACATTTAATTTCAAGTGGTTGAGAAGTGGTTAACTTGAGTAGCAGTCATAAAAATCACAGCTACTGTGATACATTGTATTACATACATTGGGTGACACAAGTACACATATGGACAGTGCCACTGACAGCAGTGGGATCAACATACTGTATCACTGGGTTCAAATGCATTGACTTCATGGCAAGATAAAGTATCACAGATTATAATGAGATGTATCACAGTCTGCGTCTCTGCCCCAGCATGCACCTTGGGGAGAGTCAGTAGGAGGAGTTGGGGAGGAGTTACATGGCACACAGATTATAATGAGATGTATCACAGTCTGCGTCTCTGCCCCAGCATGCACCTTGGGGAGAGTCAGTAGAAGGAGTTGGGGGGAGTTACATGGTGCACAGATTATAATCAGATGTATCACATTCTGCGTCTCTGCCCCAATTTGCACCTTGGGGAGAGTGAGTAGGATGAGTTGGGGGCAGTTACATGGTGCACAGATTAAAATGAGATGCGTCACAAGTTGCATTTCTCTGATACTTTTTTTTAACCTTTTATTTGCCCAAAACAATCCTCCATATCTGAAGTGCCATAAGTCTAACATACCGCGTCAGAAGTAAGAAACTGTTCTTACAGTATATATGCTGCGGCTCTGCTCCAAAAAATAGAGCCATGCGTCTAAACACAACTACTCTATGTTGCTGCATAGACCTTTTATGTCTAATTCCAGCACTGGGGAAGTGTTCAACTCCATTCAAGGGCAGTCTAAACTAAACTACTACTTTGGTACAGCACTGCACTTTGCTTTAATGCTTCAGACATACACATTATGGGCTTTGAATGGGTCCCCCTGCTTATTTGTGGGGGGATAGAGATGAGTCTTTTACAATGAGAGTGCTACTGGATCTATGTTCTATATACAGTGACACCTCGCAGCCTTAATTACAATTTATTTTGGGATGTTTTTTGTCAGTACACTAAAACCTCCTCTTGGATAGACACAGGGGGATATTCTAGTAGCTGGGAGTTGTGCAAAAGCGTGCAGAAAGAGCCTTATCCGATTGGATTTCTAGAACAGCGGTGCGCAAACTGGGGGGCGCGACCCCCACGCGGGGCGCAAGACTGCCGTCTGGGGGGCGTGGGGTTTACAGAGGCCCCGCGCGCTTCCCGAAGGCACTTAAATTAAGTGCCGGGGGAGCTGCAGGGCCTCTGTAAACCTTCACTTACCTAGGCTCCGGCGGCTTCCTTCCTGCGTCGCCATGGCAACGCGGCATCAAAATGACGCTGTGAGGTCATGTGACGTCACGTTACTAGGGCAACGTGACGTCATGACGCCGGAGCGCAGGTGAATGGGGGTTCTGCTTTAGATATTGTGAAGCGGGGGCATCCAGACACTGATTAAGGGGTGCAGGAAACTAGTCATTCACACCTGGCTTTTATTTCTAGATCGACATTTACACAGACACACACACACACACACACGTAACAAGGGCTAATTGTAGTATAATGTAATACAATAAATATATTTGTCATTTAAATGGATTTTATTCATATGTTTTATTTTAAAGCGGGGTTGGGGGCGGGGTTGGGGGCGGGACTAGGGGCGGGGTTGGGGGCGGGACTAGGTGGCGAGTAGATTTTTTGGTTGGGCGAGTAGATTTTTGGGTGATTTGTCGAACACTGTATATATTTATATAGATATTAGTATGTACCATTGACTTTTATACACCAAGTGCAATCCATTTCTGTGCGCTAAACAGTATTTTGGGGCTGGGCGCAGATGGAGAAATTTGAACTTAGTACACGAGTGCAATTGAAGTTTGACATGCGCCGAAACCCTCCACCCCTCCCCCCGCTCAGTTTGCGATGCTTAGTATATTGGCCTCAGTAGGTCTCTCCCTTCCACTTCAAAGTAACATATTGACAACCAAAGGGGACCTGCTACAGTAGTTTTTGGTGATTTCATCAGTCCCACTTGGCAAATAGTATATTGGAGATTCAAAAAAAGAGAAAGCGCTCGTTAAAGTAACACATTCTTTGATATTTTTAATCGAAAACAATGATATTCTTCCAGTGTATTAGTCAAGCACCTTACAGTTCACAAATACACACTAGAGAGGGTTGGGGTTCCTTACAATGCATTGATCAAATACATTGTAAGGAGCCCCAACCCTCTCTAACAGCGCGTCTGAAATCTGCATTGTAAGGAATCCCAACTTTCTCTAATAGCGCGTCTGAGATCAGATGCATTCAAAGGAGCCCCAACCCTCTCTAATAGCGCGTCTGAGATCAGATGCATTGTAAGGAACCCCAACCCTCTCTAATTGTGACCCTTGCACTCACCACGAACAAGGCGGACCCCCGGTACTGAGGTGGGAAAGTAGAAACTGCGCACCCACAGCAGTGGAGGCACGCCTGGATTGTCAGCGTAGCCGGGTCGGGGTTGGAGAGAGAGGGTAGTCCAGATACTTGCCGCGGTCATGGGGAGGAGCCAGTAACGGTAGATGTCCGTTGTGCCGAGGTCGAGGGTTGGAGCTGGTGGGTTAAAAGAATGTCCTATATCCGTGGTCAGGGATGGAGAGATGCAGGTAGTCGAGGGCAAGCTGGGGTCGTTATACAGAGAGCGTCCAAGAGTCTAGCCGTGTCGGTACACATGAGGTCAAACTGAAAGCAAGAGAGGCAAGGCGCAAGGCAAAGCAGGAATGTAGGAACACAAGGCTACTATGGTCTATGCTCAGCAATGTGTAACTGAGCAAGCAGAGATTAAATAGGAGGACTGGAGCAATGAAAGTGAGAGGCGGAACGGAGGTGTGGCCCCGCGGGAGCTGTGATTGGACGCAGAGCGCAGGAGACAGGTGGGCATTGTTACGGGTGTTGTGTCGCAGCTGGGGAGTGGTGCACGATCGTCCCGTGAGCGCGCCGCGCGTGAGTGACACGTGACACGAACGGGGGGTGGGACCAAGCTCCATAGAGATGTTTGAAAACCTCTGTGTGCGCGCGCTTTTGTTGCCGGTCATTTGATTAGATGAGTTATTAAAAGCAAATTGTGTAGTTACTGTACACTCTCTCCAGTTCATTTATTTTTTCGTTCCGGTTGTGCATCGCACATTTTTCACTTTGTACTATCTCCCTAGCGAACAACACACCAAAAGGTGCCCTGCAGCAACCCACAGGAGCAGGATTGAACTGATGCACCCTTTGGTTTCATAATCTCCTTTGGTGTCATCCAAAATGGCCTGGCGAAGAGTTTTTCCGTAGAGTCGCTTGTAATGAACTTTGTTATTATTGAGGATAGAGTCTATGATATTGGCCGACTAGCAAGTCTACAGTTATTGATTTAAAAAGTTAACTAGGTGCCATTCCATGTGAACATTTACAGCTGATTTGTGATAGCTCAATAACAGAGCAGAACCAGCTAGGCGCCATCTTTTCTACATGTATATACTGTAAACCCCTAGACTGATCATTTACACCATTTATAAGTGGAGTTGGTAAGGATACCTCTCTATTTATGAGACAAAGGCTTGGACATTACTGTAGTGTTTTTGATTTAAACAAACAGGGCCCAAAATCTACTGTTGGGATTGTTTTTTGGAGCCCCAGATTTGGTCTTTGGACTTGTTTTTGTCATAGTTTATAGACTGCTTGTTCACTGGATTGATTGTACTTAATATGTCATACCAAAATATTACACAACATATGAATTTATAGTCACAAATACATTTTGCGAGAGTGTACGCAACAGCTCTACTCTGGGGGCCATGATGTTCACTTTTAAATGTCACATCTTCTTTAATATACACTAATGCAACATAGAGCGCTCCCAGGTGGTATCGAATTGGTCTAACTGCATCAATACGAGGCTCCCAACATGTTTCACAGACTCTCTTTAGTGTTAAATTGGGTAAGGATTTTAAAAGAATGATTTATCTGTTGGTGGACCTGGGGAAGAAATTATACAACGGTTGAATTAAGCCCAAAAATTAAATGGCACCTATATTGGGTTTGGCAGTGTTGTTAACCACTAGGTTCAAATAATGAGAACTACATGGTACATAAAACGCACGTGGGTTCATGTTCAACATGTCTTTGAACTCCATTATGCTTTCCCCGCATATTTGCAGCATTGTCATAGCTTTGGCCCTGCATATTTTCTACATTTATATTGAGATCCAATAGTTCCTTTATTATCCAATCACTTAAGATGATGTCATTTCTGCCAAAAAATAAAATGGAAGCCATCACATGGTACATCCACCAATTAGATTGGTGGATATATCATTTGTCAGTCAAATGTGATGTCACAGGCCTTATATAAGGTCTGTCATGTCTTATTTGACCCTAAGAAGCCGTCTGATCAACATCTCCCGGACCTGTGAAGAAGAAAAAACTACTCACCCGGGCCCACTCTTCCAGCAACTGAGGATCATGGACCCACCCTCCCCATGGCTTTCTTTCACCCCCCCTCCCCATGTCTCTTTCATCCCCCCATGTCTCTCTATCGCCTCCCTCCCCATGTCTCTTTCACCCCTCTCCCCATGTCTCTTTTTCACGCCCCACCCCATGGCTCTCTTTCACCCCCCTCTCTATGTCTCTTGCACCCCCTCCCCGTGTTTCTCTATCACCCCCCCCCTCCAAATGTCTCTCTATCACCCCCCCTCTAAATGTCTCTCGATCACCTCCCCATGTCTCTTTCACCCTCCCCTCCCAATGTCTCTTCACCCCTGCTCCCATGTCTCTTCACCCCTGCTCCCCATGTCTCTTTACCCCTGTTCCCATGTCTCTTCACCGCCGCTCCCCATGACTCTTTCACCCACTCCCCATGTCTCTTTCACCCACTCCCCATGTCTCTTTCACCCCTCCCCATGTCTCTCTTTTAAACCCATTCCCATGTCTCTATATCACCCCCTACCTATGTCTCTCTTTCACCCTCCTCCCCTCGCCATGTCTCTTTCACCCCCCTCCCCTCACCATGTCTCTCCTTCACCCCCCTCCCCTCGCCATGACTCTCACCCCTCCACCTTCCTTCCACATGTCATAAACTCACACACACACTCACACTTAACAATTCTTGGTATATCTATAGAGGGTATTACTGTGCATCTGTATTATTTTTTAGTATAATGCTACTAGTAGTAGTACTTTTTTTTAAACAACTCTGAATTAAAATTTTAATGTATCATAATGTAACAATCATTTTTTGTTTCTATAGCAACCATTTACAAAGTCACATCCCCTTCCTATTTTGAAACAGGCTCTGGCAACCCCCCCCCCCTTTTTTTGAACACTGCCCTCTCCCTAGCTGTGCAAAACTCAATTGTATCCAGTGACTGCCTGGTCACATGATCACCCCAGAGAACTTTGCATTTTTGGTCCTCTTCTGCTGCACTGGCAACCATTTAGTCAACCCCCGAGCCGAATCTTCACCCATCAATCGCAACTTAGCTAATTACTTATCAATGTGTGGATTGTATTGATGCACATATCAAAGGGATTTTTTTTTTTTAAACGACAGCTTGGACTGCTGCTTTAAAGGTGGGCAGAGTAAGTTTGGAAACGGGGAGGAGTCACAGACCTCCAAACAATTTAAATCTGCGCACACAAACCCATGTAAACTCAACCCCAGACCCACCTCACCATATATATTTGTCTTAAGGAGTGCTACTGGGTATGTGACATTGTACAGTATAAACACAAGGAAGAGAAGCCCAATGCAACATGATCCTCCGCCGACTTAAATTTAACATGTCAAAAACAGAACTCCTTATATTTCATGCCAAACCTGGCCCTACTACCACCTTCCACATTACTGTTGGAAGAACTACTATACATGCAGTAGCCCAAGCACGCTGCCCTGGGGGTCACAGACTCCTCTCTCACATTCAAAAGGTAGCTAAACCTGTCGTTTTTTCTTCCGCAAGATACACCCTTCCACTGTTGCTCGACAGCTAAAACTCTGACACAGACCCTCATTCTCTACCATCTCAAATACTGGAACCTTCTGCTGTCCGGTCTTACTGCCTCTCACCTGTCTCCCCTACAATCTATCCTAAACGCTGCTGCCAGAATCACTCTACTCTTTCCTAAATCTGTCTCAGCGTCTCCCCTGCTGAAATCCCTCTCCTGGCTTCCTATCAAATCCCGTATCTCACACTCAATTCTCCTCCTCACTTTTAAAGCTTTACACTCTTCTGCCCCTCCTTACAGCTCAGCTCTAATTTCTCGCTATGCACCATCCCGACTCTTGCGATCCGCCCAATGATGTCTTCTATCTACCCCTTTTGTATCTAAAGCCCTCTCTCGCCTTAAACCTTTCTCACTGACTGCCCTCACCTCTGGAGTGCCCTTCCCATCAATACCCGACTAGCACCTTCTCTATCCACCTTTAAGACCCACATTCTAACACATCTGCTTAAAGAAGCATGTGAGTAGCTCCGAGGCTGATACTATAGACCGCATACAAAAAGCTTGGCCCATTGCAGACGCACTTACCAGAACGCCGTCCTACTGTCTCTGTATGTTCTACCTACCAATTAGATTGTAAGCTCTTCAGAGCAGGGACTCCTTTTCCTAAATGTTACTTTTATGTCTGAAGCACTTATTCCCATGATCTGTTATTTGTATTATTTATATGATTGTCACGTGTATTACTGCGGTGAAGCGCTTTCTACATAAATGGCGCTATATAAATAAAGACATACAGTACATACATACATACAACATACAACATGACAAAGCATATAGTTAAATATTTATCTGTTTCTCTCTCATAAGTGGGGTCCGACTTACTTATCTCTCTCTCTCTCTCTCTCTCTCTCTCTCTCTCTCTCTCTCTCTCTCTCTCTCTCTCTCTCTCTCTCTCTCTCTCTCTCTCTCTCTCTCTCTCTCTCTCTCTCTCTCGTATCATCAAGAGGGTAATCTAAAGTTAATTTGCAGAATTTCAATAACCCTTGGCATTTGTAAATAGTTTCTTTAGTAAATAAAGAGTTCAATTGAAAATAGATACATTTTATTGAAGAGTTTTAAATATATTCTTAGTAAAATATGTTACAAACTGACTTATAAATATAAATCTTATTTACAGATAGTCACAGAGCTTGGCATCAGTTACAGATTAGTCAGGGTTTTTTTTGTTTTTTTAGGGCTTAAGTATCTCATGGGGGAAATAAGTCTGGATGGTGGGTATCCGTAACGTTTAGAGATGTTATGATCCTTCTGCCTCTGAACAAAGCACTGTAGCCTCCCCTTGGAGGTATGTTGACAGGCTTACTCCCTCTCCAGTTGTGATTTCCTTTTCATAGCCTCTCTCTCCTCTCTCTGTTCTGGTGGAATAGGTATGGAAACCTCAAGCTCTTGGAGAGGCTGTTGACAGAAGGATGGAGTGAAGTTGTCCACTCTGCTGGGTACATTGATACAGTAGCGACATACTTTATTAAAGTAAATGCCGGCGGCATGCCGGGATCTACCCCAGCTGCCGCCAGTCAGAAACGCGCGCCGCCGCGTTTCCCCCACGCACCCCCCCTCCACATCGTGCGCAATTACCCCCCCAAAGACACCCCGAACCCGGCTTCTACTCTGCCCCTCTGCTTCCCCGCACCCCCGCTTACCTAGATTTGAACTCCAGGGGTGTCGGGGAAGCCTGGGGAAGCCGGTGAAGACGGGGAAGCCGGGCGCGCTTGTGACCGTGACGTCACAGTGCGCCGCCACGCGCCGCGGCTACCCGCTTCCCAGCCTCATTCAGCCAGCGGCATTTGCTCGAATAAGAGCTGCCGCTGCTGTAGGAAGCTGCAGGTTAGAAAGCTGGTGCTTCTGGTTGAAAGGAGCTTGAATGGGGATAGTGGTTTGGCTGACCTTTTTAATGCATGTCACTGCAGCTTTCCGTTCTATGGATATCACTGGGAAGTGTTTGGGATTCTCTATAACTGAAGCTTTGTTTTCCCCACGTTGTTTGATTTCACTGGTTTTAATGCCAGGAGCTGGAATGGGGATAGTGGTTTGGCTCACCTTTTCAATGCATCTTACTGCAGCTTCCTGTTCTATGGATATCACTGGGAAGTGTTTGGGATTCTCTATAACTGAAGCTTTGTTTTCCCCATGTTGTTTGATTTCACTGGTTTTAATGTCAGGTCTTGTGTACTCATGTATTTTAAATAGCCTAGGCCTGGCATTAATACCGACACCTTTAATTCCAGAAATACTGTCCTGTTTTTTGGCCATGAACCTTTTAATCGCATCAGTAAGAGACCACTGAACATGAGAAGCAGAAGTCTGGCTTTGGCGTCCTTGCATTGGTCCAAGCTTATTTCCAAGTGTTATGGATTCTGCGGGTGCCCCTGGACCTGTGGGACCTGCTTTTTTACCCAATGGGTGAAATACTTGAACAGAGTTAATCATTTGGAGGCTGAGGTTGCTGTGATGGGCTTTCACCTTTCCTTGTTCAGAAGGTTCCAATGACTTCTTGCCCTTCCCAAGAACTTCTGAATTCACTCCAGGCTGATTAGCACTTTTTCTTTTGAGAGCTTTGGGGTTATTATCAGTACCACAAGCCAGCGCTTGCTCAAAACTGAAAACGCTGGTCTGGTTCTTTGTTTTCTTCACTAGCTGCTTAATATTGCTGTTCTGTTTACGTTTGATCCCCATCTCTTGAGGTGTCTTCCGCTCAGGACTATGAGTAACTGCAGGAGACTTTGCATCTTTACATTTGATCCCCATCTCCTGAGGTGTCTTCCGCTCAGGACTATGAGTAACAGCAGGTGTTTTTGCATATTTACGTTTGATCCCGATCTCCTGAGGTGTCTTCCGCTCAGGACAATGAGTAACTGCAGGAGTCTTTGCATTTTTAAGTTTGATCCCCATCTCCTGAGGTGTCTTCCGCTCAGGACTATGAGTAACTGCAGGAGTTTTTGCATATTTACGTTTGATCCCCATCTCCTGAGGTGTCTTCCGCTCAGGACTATGAGTAACTGCAGGAGTCTTTGCATCTTTACGTTTGATCCCTATCTCCTGAGTTTTCTTCAGTTTAGGATTAATATGAGTAACAGCAGGTGTCTTTGCATCCATTGTACCTTCACGGCTTTGCTGCATCTTTTCAGATACCTTATTGGAAATGTGGGCACCTGAGAGACAAACACGTTTCATCTTTTTTAACAGAACAGCCTCGTCACCAGATTGTGGGCCATGGGGTGACTTCCCTGGTATAGGAGCAGAAGAATGATTTACTGGCTTTGACATTGGTTTTACCTTCTTTTGCAGTGCAGTTTGAGGGACTTGATCCTTTGCAGCTGAATAAAGGATCTTTTTCTTCTTTGTTTCCACTTTGGAGCACTTTGGTACCCCCTCAGACTTTGACGGACACTCAGTCTTCACTGAACTCAGCACGTTATTACGAACCTTCTGAGCAATATGTGAGGGGGCCTTCACCTCTGAAGATCTCTTCGCCATATCTTTTAACCCACCCCTTTTCCACACTGGCACATATAACTCTTTTTTGCTTTGCACATCAATATGTAACTTTGAGAGGTGGCTCAGCTTCCGAGCTGGTTGAGTTGGGTACATTAGAGGTGGTTCACTTTTTTCATTAGCAGCAAGCTGAACTGCTCCTTGTGTAATTAAACTGGCCTGGGAAATATGTTGGGCTCCAAGCGAGGTCTGACACACTGTAACAAAATCAAAAAGGAGAAATAATCAATTATCATAAATACCAACACATTGTACATAATAACACAAAGGAAGAAAAGCAAACACATGCTTAATCCCTTCAGTATTGGCGAGGACTACATACTGTAGAGTTCTATATATTTGTAACACTACAGTGGCGAATGACCGTAATTAAAGATCTTTATAACAGGTAATGGTATCGGTCAAGGAGAAGATTTTGAACAATGATTAGTAAAGATTCTCCATATCTCACCTTGTAAGGTCTGCATTCCTCTAAGGGGTATGAATGGTGGCTGCTGAAGTTGTGCATACTGGGTGGCCATTATACAAGGCCCTATTGTAGCACGTCTTTCCAAATGTGTGTTGGGACGGAAAGTAACAGGCTGCGTTGTGGCTTCTCCCCTAACCTGTCCTGCAAATCCTGTGTATCCTCCTGTAGCAGTGTGGTAGAATCCTCCGTTCATGTCCGATACACGAGGGTAAGCGCGTGTTGCCTGTGGGATCTGCTGTAGATACATTGGTGTTCCTGCAGACCCTTGTTGCAAAATCATGCCTTGGGCCCCATGTCTGTAGACTTCTGTATTCCTCCCTACTGGGTGGAAGCTGTTGCTCCATGAAGGGTAAGCAGTGGTGACTGCAGGAGCACTGCAGGTCGGTGGAGGGTTCACAGCAGAGGAATTTAAAAACTGATCTGTAAGGAAGAAAGGTAAAAGTGAAGGGCCAGAAAAGCACAATCAAGGCACATTTCTTTAACACACGGGGACTCAACTCCAGTCATCAAACCCCCCACAATAGGTCAACTTTTCAGGATATTCCAGCTTTAGCACAGGTGGCCCAATCACTCAATCAGCCTCTGATTGAGTCACCTGTGCTGAAGCAGGGACTGATTGAGCGAGCTGTGCTGAAGCAGGGACGGATTGAGCCACCTCCGCTGAAGCTGGGATATCCTGAAAGCCTGACTTTGGGGGGTTAGGACTGCTTTAACAGACCTGCTAAAAGATATTCTTGATATCAAATACATATGAAATACATAGAGATGCTCACTTGGCTTGGTATTTTTATTTTGCCTTTAAAATATTTGGGGTTTTGGTTCTGGTTTTGAATAAAGTTTTTGGTGGTCTTTGTTTTGTTATGAATAGCAAGCACTAACAGGGATAATGGCTTGCTGGGAAAACACATTTATTTGATTATCAATGTTACATACCACTACTCTGATCAATAGTGGTCAGAAGTTTCAATATTTAAATACATTTTTAAGCAAGCTCCATGATTGCCTTCTATAGCATTGCTATGTATTGAAACACCAGAGCACCCGTACATTTTAGCTCAATATATGGGGTTTAATCTATAAATATATATATAGATATATATTTATACATATACATATACATATATGATGTGTTGGGATGTAACACAGACAGAAAACTATTTCTAGGTAGTTTTCAACACAAAGTGGCAACTGGCATATAAAACTTGTGCAGTCCATCACCTGCTTTCATGTCCACCTATGAACACAATGACAAATATAGATGTACCATAGCTTTCGGAACTGGATCTTTAAAAATAAAAATAAATACATAAAAATTGCCTGTTCCTACTGTAGTATTTTGTGGTAATATTATGGTGTGGTATTCTGAGACGTCTGGTATATTGAGGTATCTGGAGGAGCACTCAGGTCAGCTATATCTGTAAATCAAGTGGCAGATTCTGCCCTCGTTTTGTGGCTTTGTCTTTTTTGGGGCCTTTGTATTACTGTAGAGTAGTGGTTTCCAACCTTTTTTTGGTTAAGGAACCATATGTGAAATTCTGAGGGACCCCAACCCTCTCTAACAACGAGTCTAAGATGAGATGCATTGTAATATACCCCAACCCTATCTAATAGTGCGTCTGAGATCAGATGAAGTGTGAGGAACCCCAATCCTCTCTAATAGCGCTTCTGAGATCAGATGCATTGTAAGGAGCCCCAACCCTCTCTAATAGCGCGTCTGAGATCAGATGCATTGTAAGGAACCCCAACCCTATCCAATAGCGCGTTTGAGATAAGATGCATTGTACTGTAAATTCTTCTGTATTAAGTACAATTTTAAAATGACCTAAAAATTACAGCGAACCCTTTAGGGATGCCCGGGGAATCCTAGGGTTCCTAGGATCCGTGGTTGAAAAACACTGCTGTAGACAATAATTTAAGGATATGGCTGAAAGTAGTCGAACATTACACCCCACGGTGTAGAATTGGTCCAATAGTTATTGACCTAAACTTAGGGCAAGGAAAAAGCATGCCTTATACATAACTAATCCTACTGTATACACTAAGGTTCCTGTGTCTTTTTTTACTATCCCATAGATCCCATAGACGTTTGCCGCTTTGACATTTATGTATACAGTACATGTGTTCTTTTCTATACATTACTGTTCAAATCATTTAAGATTTTGAATTACAAGCCAGATATAAAAGTAAATACAATAAAACAAATATGTGTGTATGTATCTATAATAAATCAGTTTTGACATTTATAAAAAAAAATATTATCCAATTAAGGCCAGGTACCTAACCCCCCTGGGTGTTGTCTACCTCCGTCCCTCCCCCCCGCCCCCCACCCCATCCGTCTTCTTTCTCCCATCCATTGATAGGAGTCATGTTATCTGTTCTGTACCCCATAAAACATTGTGAAAGTAAACAGTTCAGAAATATAGATATTATCCATTTCTTTTTGGGTATGTAAAGGTCACGTTGCTTCCTACCTGCCATGATACAGAGTTAAGGTGGAGATAATTAGTCTCTCTGTACAGCGCCACTCTTTTCCTATCTCTGAGATGTCCACAAAACTAACGGTTTCCTTCGGGAACTAATTCAAGTCACGCACAAACAAGTTTACATTTGTGTATTTATCTCAGTCTCTAAGGCGATTCCATGATGTCATTACAGAACACTGCTGCTGGCATCTCCTAGGAGGCTCAATGATACTGTCTCATGATGTCATAATAGAGAAATCAGCTACTGTTGACATTTAATTTCAAGTGGTTGAGAAGTGGTTAACTTGAGTAGCAGTCATAAAAATCACAGCTACTGTGATACATTGTATTACATACATTGGGTGACACAAGTACACATATGGACAGTGCCACTGACAGCAGTGGGATCAACATACTGTATCACTGGGTTCAAATGCATTGACTTCATGGCAAGATAAAGTATCACAGATTATAATGAGATGTATCACAGTCTGCGTCTCTGCCCCAGCATGCACCTTGGGGAGAGTCAGTAGGAGGAGTTGGGGAGGAGTTACATGGCACACAGATTATAATGAGATGTATCACAGTCTGCGTCTCTGCCCCAGCATGCACTTTGGGGAGAGTCAGTAGAAGGAGTTGGGGGGAGTTACATGGTGCACAGATTATAATCAGATGTATCACATTCTGCGTCTCTGCCCCAATTTGCACCTTGGGGAGAGTGAGTAGGATGAGTTGGGGGCAGTTACATGGTGCACAGATTAAAATGAGATGCGTCACAAGTTGCATTTCTCTGATACTTTTTTTTAACCTTTTATTTGCCCAAAACAATCCTCCATATCTGAAGTGCCATAAGTCTAACATACCGCGTCAGAAGTAAGAAACTGTTCTTACAGTATATATGCTGCGGCTCTGCTCCAAAAAATAGAGCCATGCGTCTAAACACAACTACTCTATGTTGCTGCATAGACCTTTTATGTCTAATTCCAGCACTGGGGAAGTGTTCAACTCCATTCAAGGGCAGTCTAAACTAAACTACTACTTTGGTACAGCACTGCACTTTGCTTTAATGCTTCAGACATACACATTATGGGCTTTGAATGGGTCCCCCTGCTTATTTGTGGGGGGATAGAGATGAGTCTTTTACAATGAGAGTGCTACTGGATCTATGTTCTATATACAGTGACACCTCGCAGCCTTAATTACAATTTATTTTGGGATGTTTTTTGTCAGTACACTAAAACCTCCTCTTGGATAGACACAGGGGGATATTTTAGTAGCTGGGAGTTGTGCAAAAGCGTGCAGAAAGAGCCTTATCCGATTGGATTTCTAGAACAGCGGTGCGCAAACTGGGGGGCGCGACCCCCACGCGGGGCGCAAGACTGCCGTCTGGGGGGCGTGGGGTTTACAGAGGCCCCGCGCGCTTCCCGAAGGCACTTAAATTAAGTGCCGGGGGAGCTGCAGGGCCTCTGTAAACCTTCACTTACCTAGGCTCCGGCGGCTTCCTTCCTGCGTCGCCATGGCAACGCGGCATCAAAATGACGCTGTGAGGTCATGTGACGTCACGTTACTAGGGCAACGTGACGTCATGACGCCGGAGCGCAGGTGAATGGGGGTTCTGCTTTAGATATTGTGAAGCGGGGGCATCCAGACACTGATTAAGGGGTGCAGGAAACTAGTCATTCACACCTGGCTTTTATTTCTAGATCGACATTTACACAGACACACACACACACACACACGTAACAAGGGCTAATTGTAGTATAATGTAATACAATAAATATATTTGTCATTTAAATGGATTTTATTCATATGTTTTATTTTAAAGCGGGGTTGGGGGCGGGGTTGGGGGCGGGACTAGGGGCGGGGTTGGGGGCGGGACTAGGTGGCGAGTAGATTTTTTGGTTGGGCGAGTAGATTTTTGGGTGATTTGTCGAACACTGTATATATTTATATAGATATTAGTATGTACCATTGACTTTTATACACCAAGTGCAATCCATTTCTGTGCGCTAAACAGTATTTTGGGGCTGGGCGCAGATGGAGAAATTTGAACTTAGTACACGAGTGCAATTGAAGTTTGACATGCGCCGAAACCCTCCACCCCTCCCCCCGCTCAGTTTGCGATGCTTAGTATATTGGCCTCAGTAGGTCTCTCCCTTCCACTTCAAAGTAACGTATTGACAACCAAAGGGGACCTGCTACAGTAGTTTTTGGTGATTTCATCAGTCCCACTTGGCAAATAGTATATTGGAGATTCAAAAAAAGAGAAAGCGCTCGTTAAAGTAACACATTCTTTGATATTTTTAATCGAAAACAATGATATTCTTCCAGTGTATTAGTCAAGCACCTTACAGTTCACAAATACACACTAGAGAGGGTTGGGGTTCCTTACAATGCA